>NW_026612945.1:0-24997 GCF_029582105.1 Oenanthe melanoleuca | reverse complement strand
TGGGGAAATAAAAAGGCCTCTGCATATTTAATGTATGCTATTATGTCATCTAGTTGCATGTTTGCTTGAGGCTTACTTCATTTGGCCTGAATATAAACTTGGAAGAACTTCAGGTTCTTTTAATGCTAATGATCTAGTTCCTGCATAGTACAGTCAATTGAAAAAGCTTGACATAGGAAAACCTAAATAGCAACAAGAATACACAGTTCTCTTCAAGAAGAATTTCAGCTTCACCCACTATTAAACTCAACCCACTTGAGTTTAAACTTATTGACACTGTTTTGCTCTTCCTCCAGACTGTCCTACTGGTTTTGTAACCCTATTTCAGCCACTTAGCTGCAGTAGTGCAGGTTACTCACATCCTAGTGCACTTGGATTTTGAAAAGAAGTTGCAAATCCACTAGAGACTAAATGTTTCCTTTCCAGGGGTCAAACTGTTCTATGAAGTCTTATACAAACAGCCATTGATATTTTAATGAACTGCTCTTCTTTCCACTTAACGGAAACTTTCAGATGCAAACATTTTTCTCTGAAACTAAAGATAAATAGAAAACTCATAAAAAATACCGAGACACCTAGTTTTGGTTCAAACCTCCACCAAGAGCTTCTAGCACCATCAGTTATAAAAGAAGAATGAACCTACAGTGCCCTCAAGTGTGAGGGCATAAGAATTCTGTAGATTAAGAAGTATGCAGATCTAGGAAGGGAGAAAAAAGTTTTCAAGCCTTCAGGAAGGACCCTCACTGAAGAGAACGATGCTTACCAGTATGTGGGGATAACTACCTTTATGCATTAGGACAGACTGTGTACTATAAACGTGTGCAAGAAACAAATGAAAAAATATCTCCACTTTCAACTGCCTTTTCAGATGCTTGTGAGCTGGAAGTTTCATGTGCATTCTCACCACAGGAACACAACACAGACAGCTTAGTTATCTAGTGCAGAAACCTCTAAATAGTAATTCAAGGAAGTACCACCTTAGTGGAAGATCAAATTTACAATTACAACAAACACTGTGCAGGCAAGTCCAACCTTGTTGAAGGCAACAACATTTCTTCAAGTGTCTGAATCTCTTAGCAAAGATCACACTTCACTCTACTATCCAGGAACACAAAAGTTATCTTTTCTAGTTATACAGAAATTGAGGAGGGTAATGCACCTTAACTAGCATTCATAAAACTTGTAGGTCAAGCTGGAAGTCACCTAAGTTAACCAACAGGAAGCATCAAAGATAGGAGTGCCTTATCAGTCTCATCTCTGACTGTGCTAGAGCTTTTTGCCCACCACAAAAAGGCAACTGCATCTATTCATGACCACAACCTCAAGCTGAGAGACTGGTGCTCTCACCTCAGCAGTGAGATCACTTAAGATAGAGGCCAAGTCCAAGTCATTAATGGGCCCAAGGTGATTTCGCCTCCTCTCTAAATAAAGATGCGTAATGATGGCAAGACAGCCAGCACTTCCAACTGCATTAGTCCTGCTTTACATGCAATTCTTAAGTTTTTCACAGGCCTGGAAATGAGAGAAAAAGCTAGTTCAATGCTCTCATTTTGGGAGCCCAGGCATGTGAAGGGCATGACTTTGAACCACCTCAGGGAGAAAAGGTGCTGAACTCAGAGTCCTCACTCTTTGGGAATGCTCTAAACCACTGAGCTATTACTCAGGAGTGGGAGGGGTAGCTCTGGTTTGTTTTGTGCAAAGCCCATCTGATAGGTCTTCAGTAAACATGCTCCAAGAACACCATGTTCTGCAAGCCCTGAGAGGAGATAGAAGGAAACATTTAACGTCTGGATCTACAGTGAGCTTACTTGAGCACAGGCATGGAACTACTGCCCACTTCCAGACCTGGAACACGCTTAAGCATGGCTGATGAGGTTCTGCCTAGATGCTCACTGACTTTAGCTACAGAGTTAGAAGGATCTTGAGTTTTGAAGCTCTGAGTTGGGTCATAAACACAAGCTTTCTGAACTCAGCTCTTGTCCTTAGACTGCATAATTGTCTTTCAGTGACTTAGTGAAAACCAGAACCTTTGTCTTGACAAATAATTATAACATAGGACAGAGGAACCCCCATGTTGGTGGGTGTAAGTGCAGAAACCTGAAGGTACCTTATTACACTTAAAACAAACAAACAAACAAAAACAAAACAAACAAACAAACAAACAAAAAAAGCAAAGCATTCTGATGCTAGCAACTACCAGAAACTGGGTCTATCTAGATTATTTCAACATTCAATTTTTAAGTTTTCATTCTACTGTAGGGAGAACATTTTCCTGTTAGGGTTACCTTTTCCTGTAGTGCCATCTGTTGCAGAACCTCACATCTTTTATTGTTATTGTGAATGATATATCAATGATAAAGCAGGGAAAAACCTGTCAATGAAAATACTGCATAGTAAACTCTGCCACAATCATGACCTTAATGTACCCCAAGTGATTGAACCATAGCCCTGAAGGAGGCTGTAAGAAACAGTAAGTAACAAAGCACAAGACAGAGTAGAGCATTGCACCTGAAAGTACCTCCAGGATACAAGCTAACTCTTTCAGTTGCATACATATAGAAAGGGAGTTGAAACAATTTCAAGAGTATTTGCATCTAAGAGACCACAAACTCCAGGCCCCTTCTTTCACTAAAAATACCACTTCTGTTCTCACGCACTAGACACAGGTAGTAAATCTCTGGAGACACAAGCAGTCTCTTGGGTCATTGCTACAGCCAGGGTTGAATTAAGCAGAGGACCTTTCCCACTGGATGAGGCTTGGCTATTCAGCAGGATAAAAGCTAAAATGAAACCAGGAAGTTTCACCATGCAGGGTCCCTTTGAGCACACACCAGCAACTCCTGTGCACTACAGTCACACAGCAAATAATATTGCTTCTTCCAGCAAGTGAGGACTGCCAAAGAATTCTATTTTCCACTATCTCTTTGTAATAGTGGACAATTAACAGTATTTAAATAGATTTTACCTTTGACAATTCAGTAGTTTTACTCTGCTTGAAACAAAGGAAAAAAAAGCAAACTACCACAAAACACACTATTTTACTTAAGATAATACAGTTCAGCAGAAAAAATTATTTTATTCCACTGATAGCTTAAGCATGTTTATTGGTTAATTTTATTTAACAGGAACTAAAAAGTCCTAAAAACATTAAATGCCAGCTCTCTCTTCCAAAGTAGAATCTACTCTTCTGTTGAATCTATTCTTAGAAAACTGGTTAGGTGCCATGTGCTAGTTTAAAATTCTTTGCTGATAAGCTCAAAATTAAAGTTAGGAGTTATTCACCAAAGTTTTCTAATAATTTCATTTCCCTTAAAGTCCTTCATATAGATCCCCTGCTAGATCCTTCAGAAAAAGAAAGTAGACTGATTATGGCTATTCCTTTCATTTAGATCTATACTAGAATTTTCTGGTTAGATAAGGGAAAGTCCATGCCATGGCCAGCAACAGAAGACACCATCACACATACTCAGGACTGACCTTCTTCACAAACCCCAGCTATTTTACCCCAACTCTTTCAATTATTAAAATATCATTGCAGTTGGGTAGGAGATTTTTTTCTGTTGCTGTTTTGGCTTTGGGGGTTTTTTTCATACGTGGGAATGTATGTATCCTGTGTTCAGAAGAGGTGACTTCTTGCAGTTAGTACCTTCTTTCAGTTTTGTTTTTTTAAAAGACATATTGATGCCAAGGCTTTATTAATATGTTATGTTAGGGAAGTTTCAGTTGGAGATGAATGCCTTACAAAACTGAAATAGTAACAATCATGAATTAAAATAGAAATAGGCATCAAACTTGAATATAGTAGTGAGTATTCATAATTAATATATAAAGTGCTGATTCACCTACTATCACAAACTTCTTATTCCTAAATGCTTTTCTTCTCCCTTTCCTATACTGTGTCAATCATCACTGCTTTAAGCCAGTTACAATTACATTATTTCTAAAGAAAACTAGCAAGATATCATCACCAACTAAAAAAACTCTAAAAATATGTTCCCATCTCAAGATGATTTCTGCAAACAGAAACAGCATGAGACAAAAGTTTCATTTTTCAAGAATTTTAGAGTACTGTATCTCAATACATATTGATGTTACTTCAAACAAATCCAAAACTGGCAACAAAACATAAGACATGAAGTCTCCCCCAAGTGTTCCTTCAAATTCATTGCATCTTCCTGGAGCAGGTGCACCAGCTTAAGTTCATTCCACGCGGAATTCTGAGAAGCACCTACAAGTGAGGAATGTCTATTTATTGCTGTGGTAACTGGCACACCTGGTAGCCCTCAATGAACCAATTTAGTCCTGAAAATACTGCAACTGCATTCATAAGACATGACATTTAACCTCTCAGGCCCTGCTGAAAGGTACACCACCACAGAAAAAGAGACACTGTGCTTCCAGGCACCTTATGGCCCACCCAAAATTTGCTTCCTGCATCTCTCTACTCACAGTGTAACTTCTCAGATTAAGAGACAAGTGTGAGTGTCAGCTTGGCCCACTGATCACACTTATGGCCACTGAAACTCCAGGAAATCTGAAACCTGTAAGAGGAGAGATGATTGTTCATAACAAATGGAAGTACTAGGAAACAGAATCCCGCAGCAACATTTCAAGATGCTTCTGGACAGACCAACCAGCACAGGGCCCTCAACCCTGCACGCACATGCTTCACTATACCACACTGAAAGGAGTAGCCATTCTGGCAATTTAGGGCTGCTCTAAGGAATAATCAGCAGTTGTGATTTTTTTCAGGATAATGTCTTTGGTACACAACACTTTTAATGAAGTAGCTGCTGGTTTATTTTTAATCTATAACTTTTAGATCATCTGATGGTATTAATGTAAGTACCGTCAGTAGAGCGGTTCCCTCCCAAATGTGAGGGTAAAGTGCCCAAAATACTACTGCTAATACAATAAATATTTCAGTTCAAAATTAAAATTTTCAGAAAAAAAAAAAATCAAGGAAATAAAAACCTAGATCCTACCACAACAATCTAATTAAACAGATGTGTTTAATATCATAATAAGTTTCATTGGAATAAAGACTAAAGGCTTTCCTCTTGTAGTACAAAAAAAAAATTATGTCCTATTTCTGTAGCACAACACACTCTTTCCGCCTCTTTAAAAAAAGATCCCACAAGCTGAGCTTTAAAAAAGCCACACAAACATGTATCTCACTCTCGTTTTCTGAAGTCAACATATTAAGAAGTGTTCTAAAAAGAAAGAGAAGATAAACAACATTATGATTGGAAAAATAATTGTAGCATATTTCAGTCTTCACCACAATTCTTGTTCAACTCACCTCATTAATGTAACTGGATTACCACTACTCATTTAGGTTAAATCCTTCACCCACCTTACAAGGCCTTTAAAGCTTCCTCACTACTTTGGCTTTAATATAAAGCACTTTTGGACTGAGGTAAATAAATTTCACAGCACCCTGACAGAATGTGTTTTTTTCCTACCTTGATGAAGTTTTAAGACCTCAGGTACTTCTTTCTCAATGTGACACCTTGTCAATAAAAATGACCTTTAGGGCCAAATCAAGTTTTGAGATCAGGCAGAGCAAGTTTCAAACTCCAGTTGAGTGCAGATCCCACTCATGATCGAATGAGATCCTCATACATCCAAGGCAAATGCTCTAAGATTTTTACAACTTTAATTGAAAACATGAAACTCCTAATGCCTGAGAAGATCTGCCTTGTCTGTTCAACTGCCTTCACAAGTCACTTACCTGAGAGAGGCAAACCAGAGACTGGAATGTGAGACCTTCATGCTCATAGTTTTTGGCTATTCTAAGTGCATTTTTCTTCCTCTTCTTCATAGGATGTTCAGTCATTACTGAGGAAGCCTTTCACTGCAAGCACCTTGTCAAAAGCAGCACATTTTCCCAAAAGGGGTGTTTTTTTGGAGACACCAATCAACTTTGTTGCAACCAAATAAACACTAATATTCCAGCAAATTCTAAATTTAACTCAAGAAGACACACCTAAGAACTAGTTCCAACATTGTGGTGGGTTGATGCTGGCTGCATGCCAAGTGTTCACTAAAGACGCTCTTCTTCAGCTAGATAGGGAGACAGAATGCAACCAAAAAAAGCTCATAGGCCAAGCCAAGGACAGGGAGAGATCACTCACTCACCAGTTACCATCACAGGCAAAACATACTCAATTTTGGGAAATTACTTTAAATTATTAATATGTCAGAGTAAGATAACGAGAAATAAACCCACATTTTCAAGCATCTTATCCCCCCCACCCCCACCTTCTTCCTGGGCTTAACTTCCCTCAGAATTTTTTCTACTTCCTCTTCCCTAGCAATGCAGGGGAACAGGGAATGGGGTTGTGGTCAGATACATTGTCTCTGCTGCTCCTTCCTCCCCCGCTCCAGGGGTCCCTCCCCACAAGAGACAGTTCTCCATGAACTTCTCCAAAGTGCATCCTTCCTCAGGGCCACAGTTCTTCATGAAATGCTCCAACTTGGGTCCCTTCCAGTGGGGTGGAGCCATTCAGGAACAGACTGCACCAGCACGGGCTCCCCTCAGGGTCACAAATCCTGCCAGCAAACCCCTTGCAGCTCCATTCCCCAAAGGGCCACAGGTCCTGCCAGAAGCCTGCTACAGCACAGGATCCCAGACTTCCTCAGGCATGCACATGTTCTGGTGTAGGATCCTCCACAGGCTGTAGGTGGAGATCTGCTCCACCACAACCTCCACTGGGACATCCCCCCTCACCATGGTGTGGACCATGGGTTGTAATGGAATCTCAGCTCTGGTGCCTAAAACACCACTTCCCCCTCCTTCTTCACTGCCCTTGTCTGCAGACTGTTTCTCTCACATATCCCTCCCTTCTCCCACTGCAGTTGCTATTGCCCAGGGCTTTTTCCTCTTTTCAAGAAAGACATTATCCCAGAGGTACCACCACTGTCACTGATGGGCTCGGCCTTGGCCAGTGAGGCCCATCTTGGAGCCAACTGGACACAGGGGAAATTTTCAGCAGCTTCTCACAGAAGTCACCCCTGTAGCTGCTGCGAAACCAAAGTCTTGCCATGCAAACCCAATACAAATACAGAGCCAAAGGGGTAAAAAACCAAAATCCATTCCTTATTAAATAATCTCCCTCACACATTTCTTGTACTTCATTTCCACTACAAGAGAGAAATAAAAAAAGAACACTAAGATCCATTTAGAAATTTAGAATTTGCATCAATAATGAGCATTCCCTTTACGATGCTCTCCTGTAGATGTTGCTGGATTTCCAAATCAGACTCTGAAGAGTCATGATCCATCTAATCATGTGAAGGAAAGCAACTGCCACAAGGACATAATAATGGTTTCTCCTCTATATTTTCCTATAGTAACAGAATATTATTGCAACAGAATATTATACAGCATGCTGATTCAATTCTTTACCATTCTATAATATTCAGAATTGTTAAGAAATCAACTTCTTAGAAGAAGCTTCCCCTTGCCATTTAGAAGTCTCAGGGTTCAAGACTTCTCAAAGAGAGCTCAATATTCAAGTACAAACTATGTAAGAGGTATCACACTATTTTGAAAAGAAAATAGTTTACAGACATTTATCCACGTGAAGAATGTCTTAGTCTGTTGGAGATGGAGAGCCTGATTTCAATGAGCATCAGAATCTACTGTTGCACCAGATAAAGGAATCAAGTCTCAAATGAGGCTATTAATCATATTATCCCTGGCTTCTATTACATACTGAAAGAGAAGATATTTAACATGATACTATCCCTAGGAAAATATCTTCATTCTATTTCAAAATTAATTATGCTTGGCTTAAGAATTTAGAGTTAGTTCTTTGTTAGATTGCTTCTTATATTGCATATTCATAATAAAAATTTACAGCACATGCTCTTTCCAATTTGATTTCCACTTATATTAGCAGTTTTAGACAACAAAGGAGCTCAATGCTTTTTACAAGTCCTGACTAGTTGGATTGTCCACTCTTATTTTTAAACAAATATTCAAGTAGCACTGTAGCAGGATACTGAACCCTGGAATGTGGTCAAGCAACCTGGACAATGTCCTGTTTGCAAAACTATCAGTGGTGGGCTGAGATCAGGCCAGGTGCTGGTTTTGGTGTTAAACTATGCTAAACCAGTTTGGCTAACTAATCCCAAATCAGTATCCTGATAGTGACAGTGAAGCAAAGATTTGGCAGACAAGCGGCTAAGCTAACATGGGACTGGCAGTTGGCCACTTTATACTATGAAAGTCCAGTCCACTTTCATAAGGCTATGTTTCTCTAGCATATTCCTTCTTGACACTTCTCAAGGTTGAGACGATCTGCCCATGAGCATTGATAAGGCGAGTTAATCCACACCTACTCAATTATTCCTTCTTGTGAGCTTTAATATAATTGCTTTGCAACAGTGCACTGTACTATCCTACACATACACTGCTAGCAGTTTTTGCTTTTATAGTGCGCAGGAAAGAATTTTGGGGCTAAGATTGCATCCAGCCACACCTGGACACCTCTTTGAGAAGGAATTCAGAAAGCAAGGGGTTCCTTTCAGCACCTCATGGCTCAGCAGCAGGACTTGTCACTACACCCTCAACAAGTACATAGAGCAAATATTTTTAAGATTAGTATTCATTTTTCTGCGGAGTTTTGAAAGCACATGATTATAGACTTGCAGGTTTGTTTCTGCTACAGAATCAAGAAGGTGTCTTCTTACAGCTGTCTAAAACAACTACATATGAAAAGAAAAATCTCACCCCAGACCCTCACAAAGGACAGAATCAGACAGGTTATATTAGCAAAGGATAATCTGGATAAGTTTTCACTCAGGCCATAGACTTTCACCACAACTGCAAGCTTTGGCCCTCCCACACCAGCACCCCTGACACAAATTCTGAAATTATCTCTTGAAGATATTTTATTCCTCAAAGGGCACTTTTATTTGTGAAGTCATCAGTAAACAGAGAATTTGAGTCTCAGTGAGTGTGTATCTAGAGAAATTCTCAGTTTCCCAATACAATCAAGAAGAGCTTTAGAAGATAGTATTAAAATCTGATTTTATTCTCTGTAAAATGCTTTAGTTTTGACCTCAGGACATCTTACCAACTATTTTTTAGCAACTGTTTTTTTTTTGAGGGAACAGACAGCAAGTCACTTAGCTTCCATTTGAGATTTCCAGCAGAACTTTGCAATCACCTTGGCATGTATTTATGCACATGCATGAAGATTTACTGCTACTGGAAATTACTTTTGAGCCATGTGGCTACTCTACCCCAGAGATCTGATATCTAAGAACTTTAGCTCCCTCCCAAAACATGTGGCCATGTGACACACTGCACTGCAGACCTTGGGCTCTGCGAGGAGGAACATGGGTGGAAACCACATATATGGCAAGTACCAGTACAAAATCTTACCAGTATCTTACCAGTACAAAATTAATTTTTTCATCATGAAGTACCCATATTTTCCACTGTCCTTAGAAGTAATGATCTGAACACTGAATTCAGAGTGTATAAGTTTCCCCAGTCTTCTATCACTATACACAAACATACAGAAAACTCTAAAAAGTATATAAAAGGCAAAAGTCTATGCTTCAATCTCAAGTATTCACTAATGTATAAGTTACAGAGTTAACTACCCATAGAATCTAAAACTAAGATTTTTACATTGTGCATTACAAATGGTATCTTCTGCATTAAAAAACAGCTTTCATTCCTGTGAAACCTTACTCAAAACCTTGAATCCTTTAACAGAAAGGCCTGACACCAAATAATGAAGGAAAAAGAAGCAACATCTGACATTTCCAAATTACACATACTCTTCTGACAGATTATAGACAATATCAGCCAAGCAGGGCTGCCATATTCTGAATAGCTAGAAAAGCAGAACACTACAAGCCAAGATACCAATATGCCTTCTAAAAGCCAGACAAAAACATTTCCAATTTCGTTTAGTTTCTGCCTCGTGGAACAGAACAGTAGCAATAAAAATGTCAGAATTAAGCTTCTCTTACAGAACACTATTTATACATCAGTTTCTAGGTAAATATAAGCAACCATTACAAACATAACTCTTAAAAAAAAATGCAATCTGGGCCAAGTTCTAAGGTTTCCAAAGCCTTTTCTGTGACACAAGTAGGAAGGACAGAATGGACACAAAGGAAGCTACAGCAAATATTAAAAGCAATCTTATCCTGGTAAGGACTTATAACATAACATGATGCACTCCAGAAAATGTTTTGTGCACAGCAGTTGCCAAATATTTAGTACTGTTAAAGTGACATAAGCTTGCACTCAGCACTTGAAATTCACAGAAATAGAAAGTTTTCTTAAACTTTTTCCTTTCTTCAATCTTTCTTCTACAAGGATATGAGTGTGAAACTAGTTTAGAAGTAAAATTTAAATAACAGAAAATCGAAACAAACAGTTTAATCTGAGTGGAATGTGCTGCTGGCAAACAGGCTGCATTTAAAGCTAAAAGTTTTGTTGCACCAGAACACCAGCAACAGGCTCAGCAAAAAGCTGCAATGGAAAAAAATCTTTCAGAAAAGAGGTTTTCCTCCTCCCAAAAACAAACACCATCCCCCCTCCCCCCCAAAAAAGAAAACAAAAGGAAAAAAACAACCAAAAAGGCACACAGGAAAGGCTTTTGAGCTTTAAATAAGTTTGCATTTTCAAGTTTGTTCCTCCTTTGAATAAATGTCATATTAATCCATGCTTACTCTCTAGGAGCTAAGGAATCCTTGAGAAAAATATCTGTCTAAGAAGAAAGCTGCTTAAAACCAATTCAATAGCAAGCAAGAATATCCTAGGGAAGGAAATTTGGTGAAGAGGTGGTTACACCTTAAGACTCAAAAGCTAAGGCCCTCAAAGCCAGTCAGCTATTTAGGCAGACAAAGGACTTGCCAGGAAAGACCTGCAACCAAGAAAATTTTATTACTAACTCCAGAAGGCATAGAATAGTGAAAACAAGTTACAATCTATAACTAATTTACAGGAAAAAAAAAAAAAACACATGTTTTCAGAAGCAGTTTGCAGTGCTTTTCTACAGTACAGTCCACTGTACAGTCCTGAATTGAAAGTAAGTTCTTGCAGTTGCACAGAAGTGACACATTATCAGATTACATAAGTAGCATCACCTCTATTTTTAAAATACCAGCACAGTATATTTTTGGGTAATATTCTTGCACTAGAACACAACACTGGGTGATACTTTTAACCCAAAATTATATGAAAGAACAATCTTGGTTTCTACATAAAGCTGAATAAGGAAAATTGTAAATTGCTTACTAGGTTTAAATAGAACTAAACCAATTCACCTTCCCAAACCAACTTTTGGCAGTAATTTAACCTAAGCCTTCCAGGGGTAAAAAAAAAAAAAAAGGTCAAAGTCACTGCAAACATCAGAAAGGCAATAAACAAGAAAAAAAATGCCACCACTGAACTTTTTGGATTTAATTCATTTATGTAGCTTCAAGTGAAGATTCCCATGTTTCCCTTGATTTCTGGAGAGAGACCTAAGCTTTTCCCACCCTCCAAAACCTATTAAACTGTAAACAATTTACTGGAATAGAAAACCATACTGACAGCAAATCATATTTTTGGAAATTTAAACACTTGGTATCCACAGGAAAATATAATCAAGCTTTCAAAACTACTTTTTCTGGCCCACAATGGTATATTCAGTACTTTTCCACTATGTTTATTTTAAAAGGAGAAACCCTAACCTGAAGAAAAAGTCAAGAGTAACATGACAAAACAGCAAGTATTTCTTTAGTGTTCACTTTGCACTTGTCACAGTAAGACAATGCAATTTTCTTTAAACTAATATACTTTGGTCAGGCTAACAGAAGATAAATTATTTTACATAACCTAGAAGTCCATACTTTTTTTTTTACTTAATATTGTATGCTAATTTACAAAGCACTCAAAAATATTTTCCCTTTGCTTGAATGTCTCCTCAAGATACATAAAATTTCCCCATTTGTGAGTAAAATGTATGCCAAGAGCCCAAAAGGAAGGCAGTTATTTACATAATAAACAGGAGAAACAAATTATATGATTGAAAAAAACCCCACAAAAATATAAATAAATTGGCTTTTTGGAAATTTAAAGCAGAACTTCTAGGAAAACCAATGCATAAATGGGAAGGATCACTGCTACTCATGTACTATTAGTGTCCGAGCAAGAAAAACAATTTCAGATAGAAACCTAAGTGGACACTAGAATATGAGTGTAGACTGGAAAGGATCATATCCAGTTATGAGTTGAAATGAACAGCCAAGTTCTAAAATTACCTCTAGAAAGAAACAATCAAAAGAAAGTTTAAAAAAATCTAAAAAAGAGCTCATGTGACTTAGTGACTGCTAGATCAGGAGAACAGATGCTGCTATTTGCAAAATGTATTCAAGCTGAAGCATTTCTGGTTTCTACAGATCTCTAGGTATTAGCTCCTATTAAAAAACCAAGAAAGACAGGAAACAAATCTTTTTTAACTAAGCCACCAATGTACGTCCTATAATTGCTTATCTCATTACTAAACAGCAAGAGATAAGGAAACATTTCTGTTTCATTTCTTCAGTTTTAAAGCACTTCAATGCAGTCAAAAAATAAATACCAACCAAGATATTATCAAACGTGTTTTATGCTTCACTTCTTTTGAAAATAAAAATTCCAGTTATGATGTCCTGAAAATCAATTCAGCAGATTCACATAGACTCATAAGTTTACAGATCGAGTCATTTTGAGCAATTATGAGGAAAAGCTGACTAAGCAAAGCTCATTTCCATACACAAGGAGTGGCATACTGTTAGCATGGAAAATTATAGAAAGGCTCCAAACACAGAAACAGCATTAGAAGTGCCCCAGATACCCTACTTTGCATCACTTTGAGAACTCCACTGTTTTCAAGCAACTCCTTATTCCTACCAAAGACATTCCAAGGTCAGGCAATTCTGCAGCTGACAAGCTCAGTAAAAGAAATTTTCTCTTCATCTCTTTCAACAGACTAAAGCCTTAAGAAAGGAGGCAAGTAGGCTGAAGGAGGGAAGAGTCAGATAAGGCCATCTAAATTTCATTGAGCACTTAAGTCTTTAAAAAAATATGTTCACACCCCTGCTCAGAGTATTTCCTGACATGTCAAGATTAATTCTACTCCATTAACATCTCCAGCAAGCCTCATCCCACACATGTGATACAGACATATCATCAGAACACATTTACAATTAATACTGCAGAGGCAGCAAACATTGCAAATAAGACTAAACATTTTAAAATATCATGTCATTACTTCGGTATTCTCTCTCAATATGAGAAGAGCAAGAGTACTAAACACCACCAAAAAAAGCCCACAACAAACAAATGTTTTCTAAACTAGTGATCTGGTAAAGTAACACGTGGATTTTGAAGGGAGCAACCTACAATGAATAATTAAATCCATTCCATCCAATGGCCAGAGGAGACAGAACATGCTTTTGCTATGAAGTGAACTCACAAAAAAGGATGCTTTAATTCATTGTATATAAGAGCACTATGGGAGACAGGAACCGATTCAGTTATTGACATTGTGCAGAGGGACTAGTCAGCTTCCAGATGGATCAGCTTCACCACCACCAGTGAGGATACCATATTTAAATTCTTAAGCTTGAATAGACTACAAACTGAGACATCTTTCTATGGTGGTTGACCAACAGTAAGCATCACAGGGGAACATCCCTATTACGCAGCAGGACAAAGTCAAATTAACTTGAACATAAATTCTAAACCTAACAGATCTGCCTAGCTAGAAATCTCAAAGTTCACTAAAGAAAACTATCAGTGTTTTACAGGACAGCTAAAAAAGACTTTAGACAAAGTTATAAAGCCATTTATCAAAGATTACCCCCAAGAAAATTAAAGATTTGGAAAGTTAGCCAGTCTTCTATAATATCACTCATCAAGACAAACCATTTGGGAGCAATGAGTGTAATTTTCACCCTCATTACTCACAACAAGCATGCACCACAGAGCTCAGACATGGAGCACTTACAAAGCAAAGAGTGAATTCTCTTGTGAGTTCACATTGCTAGAAAAATTATAGCAGTGAAACAGAAAAGTAACTCCTATTTCATCCTTTATGGATGCACACAGGGGAATTACTACCTCCTCTCCTGGCAGAGGCTTTATTTGTCCTACCATAGTGGCAGAGGACACAATGTCTGCTTTGGCTATGACTAGAAGCCTTCCCATCCTTTCTGGATGTTCTGGATTTAATCTAAACCATACAAGTGTTTTGTCAGGATTTGGAAAGGAAGGATATTCCCTTCCATGTACTCTGCCAAGCAAGCCTAGATCCCAATCAGTCCCTCAAGATTTTAAGACAAGAAAAAATACTTGGCTGCTGATATGACCCCTCTCTTCTGTGCCATAACAGCTCTTGGCAAACTGTGGAATTCTGATACATTTATCCACTAAAGCAGCAGGCCTGAGAAAACCAAGTAGAAATCAAAACCGCTTCCTCAAGCCCACCTGATGCTTTTATGTATGAGACAGGTTTCAGACCACAGGTTTGAACACTATTTGTCTGGTAAATGCTGTCTTGAAGATCAAAAGAAAAGGACTTAAATGGTTATTGAAGTCCCTCCAAGCAGTTACCAATACAAAACAGAAAAAGAGGCTGAAAAGAAAAGTCATCCAGCTAGCAATGCTCTGCCTTTCCCAGGGAGAGATCAAAAAAGCACCTTGCCCCTGCCTGATGTTCCAGAACAGTTTAGATCTAGTGATGAACATGACTGGATAGTCTATCCGAATATTTAAATTTTCCCCAAATATCCAACCCAAGTCTTTCTGGAATTTAGATCCATTGCTCATTCACTCTAGCTCATGCTTTCTTTGCTTTTGCAGCAGGCTTTTCATCACTTTTCATCCCCATTTCTTTGGGAACATATTAGCTTAAGCCTCCTTTTAGCCAACCACACCATCATTAAGTACTTCAAACTTTCTTCACAAAAAACTCCAAAGGACTAGAAGATATGATACAAGCTCACATTAAATATTAAATTATATTAAATTACATTAAATTATAGTAAAATTTAAATTATATGGCAGCTCTCCAGTATTCTTACTCTCCTTCCCAGCTTGTATTCTATTCAAAGCAGCAAAAAATTAGATAATCAAGACTTTGCTGGACAGGACTTTGAAGAGCCTGTACCAAGTACTTGTTACCTGACCTCGCTTGCCTTCTGGGGATGGTTTTCCAGCTAATTTTACTCACTAAAGTGTAGTTTATAGATCACAATTTCCTAGCTTGTTAATAAGGGTATCACATGAACATTGAGGACTCCAGTATATCAACCTATTAATATAATAGAATCTCTCGGCATCACAAGGCCTGTTACTCCATCAAATGCTGGATTTAAAATAATTTATCCTGCCTAAGTCTGCTTTGGCTGTTGCTCAACTTCTTCTCCTAGGCACTAAAAACGTGTTCCAACACTGGTCCAGTATTTTTTCTTTGAGCTACAGTTAAAATCCATCAGCTTCCTCTTCATCTCATCCCCTTTTACCCGAAGAGGTACGCACCAAGTAATCTGAGACTGCTACTTCCCTCTACTATCTTGAAATTGCAATCCACTACATGAGATTTCTTCAGCTAGTTGCATTTTTAAAGCACCTTGGAATTAATTTCATCAGGCCCTACTAGATTGAATATCTGTTGCTTATCCAAGCAACCTACAGGTTTTCCTCCCACCCTCCAGCCTAGGAAGGTACTATTTATGCTTTTTTCATGGCTATTGACTACACAGGCCAGATTAACTGTTTCAGAAAACATTTCAATCACCTCAGCATTATCTGTTAATCCACTAATCTGTGAATCTTTTATTTCTTACTTTCTTCCAATATTCATTTTAGCTATGCCTCCTTATGTTTTTGACCATCCTAACTTTATTCATACACCTTTGTGGACTTTCTATACGTTTCCTTTGTTTACATCAATGAAAAGAGCAACAGAGAGCAGAGTCCTTTTTTTATTACTAATTCTCCCCTTTAATGCAAGTGTTTGGTATCATTAGACTACTTCTCAAAGAGGCTGACATTGTTTCTTGCTTATATTTGCCACCAGTCAAGCTCTCTGTGCCAAATTCTATGCTTTTTTGACACTTAGGGGTTTTATTCTGCTGTTGTCCCCTTTTATCCTATGTAGACTAGCATCTTGTTGCACCTGCAGAACCTGCCCTCCATCTGTGTATTCTCTTTGTTTATGAAGAGAATGAATTTACATACCTGTAGAGAGCAGTATGTTCTGCTCAGTTTTCTCCACTGAATGGTTACAAGAGATTTTAATTACCAAATCTCA
The DNA here is from genome assembly GCF_029582105.1 of Oenanthe melanoleuca. Lineage (NCBI taxonomy): Eukaryota > Metazoa > Chordata > Aves > Passeriformes > Muscicapidae > Oenanthe > Oenanthe melanoleuca. Next base: position 8,681 of record NW_026612945.1, on the reverse strand, counting down.
TCCTTTCAGTGATTCTTCTCCAGCTATGGACAGACACCTTGTATTTATATTCCACTCACACATATCTGATTGATCCAGCTGAGGCTGCCAGAAGGCTTTTAATGAGCACGTGTTTAGACATTCTACTGCTGTTCTTTCCCAATATATTTGTGTTGGTGTGTGGACACTCAGCGCTCTGGGAGGAATGACGCACTACTCTGCAAGGTCATAGGCACTACGCTGTAAGTATGTCCGAAATACCCCACGAGCAAGAATTTATCAAGAACCTATGATACATATTGGGGGTTTCACTTCAAAAACTATTCATCAAACACTTTCAAATGCAAACATTGAAACTCTTTTCATTTGGTTGAAGCGTTGCAATTGAAATATCTTTAAAATATTATTAAAATTATTTATTGAGGTCCAAGTGGCTTTAGCAACTTGCTTTTATTAATAAGAGCAAAAATTAGAAAGAAGAGGACTAGTTTCCTGACACTGTCTTTATAATAACGCTTACAAAAACAACTTACTTAAATGGGAAAACAGATATACTCTCTCAGGTAAAAAAGTATACGTTATTATATATAAATATATATAGCCTACCATGAGAAAACTCATTATCCTGAACATAAGCCAAATCAAGGGGAATTTATGTTAAGCAATAATTAACTCTACAGATTCTGATACAAGCGATATTATTTATTAATAATAGCATTATTAATGCTATTTTTTAATAGCAAAGAAGAAAGCTTCACACTTAGCATTCCACCATGTATCTGAGGAATTTTTATCCGGGGGGGGAAAACCCCAAAACATAACAAAAGCAGGCTTAGAGGGTCAAGCCTGCAGCTTACACCAGCCACAGAATGCATTCTACCAACCTGCTTCAGACACAAAGCTGCAAAATCACCAGGAGCACCGGCTGCTCATGCTAAATATTTGCTGACTGCCCCAACAGGCCAGAGGGCACTAACTCAAGGAAAGAAATAGCAATGAGACCACATGGAAAATTCTAATCTTTGATTTCCTCACTGATTTATGGTGGAAGCAAATCTGAAAGATGAATAAAGCACATTTTGCAGGTCTCCATATCGAGGCAGTGGGGGGTGGGGAGGAATAGAAAGAAGTATGTGAGTCCAGGCTCAGCCTTCTAGTCCGGGATGGACCATTCCACATGAGAGAGAATGAGGGGAGCTTCACTTGGCAGGAGAACTTCTAAACTCAAAGTTGCCTCTCCTGCCCTGGGCTCTATGCAATTTAATAACTTGAGACAGCATAATTGTACCTATTGCTGTGGACTTCAGTATTGTTTCAGATCCCAAAACAGGGAGATAAAGTAATACAAGTGCTGGCACTGTTCTTAATGGGATTTCACATTTTTATGTTACTAAGCTATTTACCTTTGGAAGCACTGCTGAAAGCCACAAGTTCTAGAGAGTGATAACATTTAATTTAATAGCTTGCATTATCTGCCATCTTCACTGCAGAGATCTGTCTGAACAATATTATTCTTGGTCGTTAATCAACAGAAAATCATTTCATGCCTGACAATAGTCCTCAGCATCCAAAACAGAATATTGTACTGGACTATTTCTCCAACAAATGCAGATCCAAAGATTACAATGAAGATTTTCATTTATGAGCACAGACACAAGAACTAAGATTTGTCACTCTAAATTCATAAAACACAGAATACTTCTCTCTTAGATCTATGTTCCAAAAAAGGAAAATTTTAAAAAGCTGTTTCTAAAAAAATTTCTTAAAATAATGTTATATTTCATTTAATTTTGCTTAACTTGCTGGTAAACTTTAACTGCACCTTGTGCATATACAACTGGTTTCACAGCTATTAAACCTTTCACACCTATGTTTTTTAATCAAGCCAGCAATGACCACAGTATTTGAACTAGCATTTGCTGTATAAAGTCAGATATTTTCTGCCAGAACTTCTTGGCCCAGTTTAAAAAACAAACAAACAAAAAAAAACTAGTAACAAAGTTTCTAAACACACAAGAGTTGAACAGGCCACTAACTTCAAATACATAAAAACCCAAAGGGAGTTACCCAGTCCTGTATTCTGACCTCCTCCCACAATTTAGGTGAGAGATCACCATCTGTTTGGCCTTTGAATAGACTCTGATATCTTGAACCTGACAAAAACAAGTCTTCTCTTAGCAGTCTGTTGCGGTAACTCATCATTCTCACTGGTAACAGACTCACTTTCCACATGAACCTTTAACAGGGAAGATGCCAGATTAAGTTTACAACTCAATATTCAAGTTTGGGATGGTTACTTCACTGGCCTCAGTTTTTAAAGAAAAGCTATCAAGCTTTTCATTAGACCATATGAAACCATCAGCTTTGAGAATAACTCCACACACAGCCTAAACCGGGTAAAATAAGTTACACTTATTTATCACACTGCACTCTACTGAGAAATTAGACAAAATAAACAGAGACTCTTTTAGCTCCAATAACCCAAACCCAGAATGTGTTTCTATATATGATAATACATAATTTTTATGTTATTCATATTTATGTATATCATACATAAATTATTATATCTGTAATACTTTCATATATTATTATTATGTTTCTCTGGATTTCCCTACATTCAACCTGTTAAATTTCAGGGAGAAAAAGCACAGTATTGAGAATGAGGCAGTTATCTCCAAGCACAACTCTATGTATTCACTTGTGATTAAAAGAAATACCCGAATTCCCTTTTCCTACTCCACAGCTAAAAGTAGTATTTTTAGCAGTGCTGATGGACTCGCTGATACAAGAATTCCAAGACCTGCGCAAAAACCTGAGGTGAGCAAGAGAATCACAATTCAAGTAACTATAATTAGACTGTAAGAGTGGAAGAGTACAAACTAACATTTATTTTTGTTAGCATTAGGTCAGTAAATGTAATCCTCTACTGGCTGGGCAGCCTATGAGCTATGAAAAAAAAAAAAAAATAGTTTGGATCCTATCAATGCCAGGGGAGAAACTATTTACCAATAAACAACCAGAAGGGCATTCTGACAGGCTCTGCCTTACCAACAAGCTCATATGGCTTTTACAAGCTCCAAAACTTCCCATTTGTATTTTCAATTGGCAACACTAATATTAATACCCAAATCCTTCCTGCTTTTCTCTTAAAGCTAACCGGGTAATACCACAGGTCATACAGACTGAAACTAGAGTGTTAAAATTGTCATTTTAGTGTTTCCTTGGGGATGCCCCAACTTTCCAGCCATTCATTGCCAAATCCTCTCTGTTGGATTGCACTGAAAGACTTCATGCTTTTTCACAGAATAGTTAGGGTTGGAAGGGACCTGTGGAGATCATCCAGTTCAGTCTCACTGCCAAGGCAGGGTCACCTAGAGCAGGTGACACAGAAACGCATGCAGGTGTTTTTTGAGTATTTCCAGTGGGATATTCTCCCCCACCCCCCCAGCCTTTTAATAACTCTTTTCCAAATGCTTCTTCGGAGAGAGAGCCGTAGGGGTGGAGAGCACATAGCAGGTATTAATTGCAGGAATAAATCTGACAGGGTGGATCAGACGCGCACCTCGTGGCACACACGAAACCCGACGGTGCCCTGCGTGGGCCGGGAGAGCCCCCGGCCCGGTCCCAAGGCCGAAGGGTGCGGCTTGCGCGCTCACCTGCACCCCGCTGAGGATCGCCTCGCTCTTCTCCCTCACGTCGGGGAAGGGGCACCGCTTGGACAGCATGAGCAGGCGGGCCAGCGCCTCGCCCAGCCCGTCGCGGGCGGCGGGCACCGGCAGCCCGTCGGCGGCCGCCCCGGCGGCGATGCTCTCTGCGCGGCGGAGCACGGCTTGCCCGATGGTGTCCAGGGCGGCGGCGCGGGCGGCGGCGTCCCGGCTGCACAGCCCGTCCCAGCGCACCTCGCCCTCCCGCTCCTCCATGGGGCCGCCCGGCCGCCGCTCCCCCGCCGCAGCCACCGCCTTCTCCTCAGCAGCAGCAGCCCCGGCGCGGCCGCCCCATGGCGGGCTCCCGGCAGCCGCCAGCCCGCCCACACAGACGACGGCGAGCGCAGAGCCCGCTGCCAGCGCCGCATGGGGGGCAGCACGGGCCGGTGCCCCCGACAGCCGCCGCCGCCCTCTCGCGCCGGGGCTGCCAAGCGAGCGGCGCCGCTGCTGCTTCGCCTTCCCCGGCAGGGAGAGGGGCGGCCACCACCCCACGGCGCCGGCGGCTCCTCCTCCCTGCCCCGGGCATGGAGGGAAGGGGCGGCCCCGGCCCTGCCTCTCCCGGGGCGGCCCTCAGCCCTCCCCGCCGGGGCCGCCACCGACCCCCGGCAGTCCCCGCACTCGGGGTTGGGGGGAAGAGCCCCGCCCAGCACGGGGAGCCCGCATGACAGACACGCCGGTCAGCCAGTCGTCTCTCAGCGCTCGCAGCAGGGGACCAATCGCAGCCGGGAGAGGCGGTGCCAGGAGGGGCTGCTGGGATATGTAGTCCGGTCAAAGGGCGGTCCCGTGGCCCTCGGGGGGGAGACTACGTGTCCCGGCAGGCAGCGCGGCGCACGGCGAGGATCCTGCCGGGGAAGGGACAGGGACAGCGTTCGCTGGGGGTGCGCGCACGGTGTTCCCGTCATCTCTCTTGATGCGGTTTTGGGGCGATTTTGCGATCTATCGCAGCAGGTTATGGAGAGCCGATGGCTGGCGGCAGCCGGGAGTGCGGCAGTCCCCGTAGCAGGTTTTCCTCGCACGTTTGCACCGTCGAGCGTTTAAGCACGCTCGTGTTTCAAGCGACGGGGAAGGCGTGTCAGAGGCAGAGCCTGGGCTGCATCCTGAGCTAGCGCGTCAGCGGGAAGGGAAAAACCGTGGTGCTAGCGAAACACAGTCCCGGCATCGCTTGGGATAAAGGAGGGGTGGGAGGGGGAATCCCTGGAATATTCACATTGAGCAACAGTTCCGGTGTTTTTATCCAAATTAATCCCAGAGGATTTTTTTTTTAATCCCTCTTGTGCAGGGGCTGATGAGCCTGGAGAAGAGAAGGCTCGGGGGGAATCTTACCCGTGTATATATCCAGACATGTATGTGTGCCTGGAGGGAAGGTGCAGTGAGGATGGAGCCAGGGTGTTCTGGGTATCGGAGATAAAGGACTCAAACTGAAGCACAGGAGGTTCCCTCTGGACCTCAGGAAGTACATCATTTACTGTGAGGGTGACCTAGCGCTGGCACAGGTTGCCCAGCGAGGTTTTCCACTTGCTGTCCTTTGGGATATTCAGAAGCTCCTGGACACGGGACAGCCTGGGTAGCTGTCTCTAGGTGGCCCTGCTTGACTGGGACCAGATGGTCTCCAAAGGTCTCTGCCAAGCTCAGCCATTCTGTGATTAAATGTTATCTGCCACTAAAGGGGCTGGTACTGCTGCTTCCCTTGCTTTTCCTGCAGAAAAAAAAAAAAAAAAAAATTGTGCTGTTTATGGTAAATTTTAATTTTCAGCCAAGTCAGTTCCTTGATCCAGTTCACCTCTTGGCAGAGCAGAAAACAAGGGCAGAACTATTTGCAGCTGTCACATTGAAGCAATCATGAAACTAAAATTTCGAGTGTACAGAAAGGCAAAAGAATACTTGGCAGTAAATTCGAAACAGGACATTGGGACTAGATGGGGTCTTGCATAGTTATTTTTAGCTTTTCATATGCACGCTTCCCACTCTAAAATTCAGATGTCAAAACTGAAGGTAAATGCAGAACAAGCTATTCATGCCACAGAAGGACACAGAAACCATTTCTGAGTCCAGGAACACAGCCTGGGCTGGCTCACCAACACCATCCATTGACAGCTCTTATTTGTAAAGAATCTGATTTCTTCATCTGACACCCCTTTGTTTTCCGGGACTTTTTCTTTAAGACTTGCACTTACCTGTACCTTTGAAGGAAGACCAGTTTCTTCTTTCCCATAGAATCCTTTCTGCAAGGAGGCTGCATTGCCATTGTTCAGCAGGGTGGACAGGCCTGGACTGCTTCACGCAGCTGCTTCCTCCAGGCCTTTGGCACCCTCGTGAACAATGTATCTGCTGAAATCAGCACTACCTGGAATAAATATGAGTCTTGACTTCTCTAAGCACTCGAGGCCTCCACCCACCATAACTGATGGGTTCAAAGAAAATAGTTCTGCCAGTGCCTTTTATGTCATTGGAGGAGGTTTTTTTTGTTTGTTTTGTTTTTACATTAGCTACCACATTCAGCTTCCCATCCCATTCTGTTTTCACTCATTATGGTCTCCCATTTTCCTGTGAATGGGCATGTCACATCTGTTTGCTTTATTTCTGTCTAAATTTTGATTTTTCAGAGGTTGGCTAGATCTTATTTTTCCTATCATGAATTGTTGGGTGTCTCTAACAATGACTACATACATCCAAGATCAGTAGAGTGAAGCAGAATCAGAACTGGAGCCTTGGTGTTTTAGACTTTGGTACAGCTATATTCACACACTGAATGCCAAGATTGATTGAAAGTCACAGCACTGCCTTTTATCTTTTAGAAGCTGTTTTTTCCACTGGCTCCAAATGAGCTCTGGCTACAGGAAACAGATTGTGAAACTGGCTCCAAGGCCTAAACTTCAGATTTCAGCCCTTTGTTTTATAGATTTTAATGTAGTACTTAGGGAATAGCAATGAGGATGGCTTTATTTTTTTTCCAAACCAAATCTCTGTAGTTTTCTGATACCAGGTCAGGCTTCTTTATGCATTGCAAGACATTGTGGAAATCAAGGTCAAAGGCTACCAGTGGAATTAATCCGAGCCCAGAGTTAGGGGGATGTGTTTGTTTGATTTGTGTGTTCACTGACTGAAGTGAATATGCTTGTTTTTGATCCCTAAAGAATGGATAAGAGAGAGGCAGAATTATGAAGGAAACAATCTGGCAACTCATCCAGAATTACAGCAGTTGAGTTTTCAAAATGATAAGCTGAAGAAAAACAAATTTGTGGCTGTTTTAAACCTCAGTATTTCCTTCCTTCATGATTTATCAACTTCCTTTTTTTTTTTAGCCAGATAAGGACTTCTATAGCCATATGCTGATGACATCCAACAGCAGAATTATTTTTGAAAATACAGTATCTAGTAATTGTATTCATGTCCTTTCTAAGATATAAGACTTAAAATATATTATATTTACTTTTAAAAGTTCATTCTAGTTTGTGTTACAAAAGAGCACTTTACTCCAGAATGCATTTGATCAAGTACTGGAGAATTAATAATAACATAGTAAAACTCATGCAGTCTAGAAGGAACTGCTTTTTAAATTACATTCCTCCAACTGTTTTCCTTTACATCTGAATTGAAGTCTTACTTCAATTGCTAAATACCTAGGATGGGATGACTCTTCAAAGAGTTCACCCTCCCTTTTTAAATCTGTGTTTTGGCACGTTGCCACAATAAATGGCACTCCAGAGTAAAATGCATTTTTCTTCACAGCTACCCTCTGAGAAAACAAAGTTCTGTGACTCCTGTTTTGCAAAGAGACACCAAAAAGCCAGAGGCTACTCCTCCATTACCTTTGAACCTAGGCTGAAGCTTGGTGTCAAGCCCAAACCGTTCTGATTGGGAGAAGATGTGGTCTTCTTTTGCTCCTGAACCTGTGTGTGCATCTAATGTGTTATGCCCTGTTATGTGTTGCAGGTGTACATTTGCACCAAACCCTGCTACCCTGTCTCCTTAGAGGTCACAAATACAGCAGGGATGGGTAAATTAGACACCAGCTTATTCTTAGGAGACCAAATCTTCCATGCAGAAAGCCTGTGGAATAGTTTGTGCTGGAGAGTGGCTTGCTTTGAGAAGAGCTGGACTACGATGTGCCAGAACTACAGGTCACTTAAAGTCCTGCTGAACTTTGCCAACTCTTTGACTACACTCCACTTAACTGCATAAATGTAACCTGAAACACTGAGGACTAGGAAAACAGTATGGGTAAACTAAAAGTGCAGTTCTAAAGAACTCCTCTGAGCAGCCACCTGTACTCTCGTTAATCTGTTTCTGAATAGAAGTGGTTGGAATTGCCCCTAACTGGGCACCTTGGAACCTGTCTCCTCTTTGTTTCTTTTGTGATCTAGGAAGCAGGTGGAGCACTTCCAAGAGAGGTCCTGCTGAGTGGAATCTCTCCAAGCCCAAAAAGTCAGGTTCTTCTGTTATAGCCACAGATGGCTCCAGTGCCTGGCAGAATTTGGTAGAGTACTTACCTTCAGTACAGCAACCCAGGGATTAAAGAATTGCCTTTTAGCTCAAAGGCAATTACATCAACACCTCCTAACTACCAGGAGAGTGTTCCAGGTGCTCAGGAAGATTGCAAAATGGAAGAGAAGCAGTCATAACCTCAGTTGTTAAATTTGTGTCCTATTGGAAAGGATGGCAAATACATGGCACTAGTGTGAACTACAAGGAAGGACACCCAGGGATCTGTCGGCACTTATTCCTGGTTTCTGATAACTTTTCCCAAGCCAGTGCTGTTTTTTTATCCAGGAACTATTTACAACAGAAATGCATAAATTAACCCCAGGACCCTGTTTTGATGATTGAACTAGATGAGAGAGATACCACCTTGTTTTACTGTCTTTTGCCTCAGCTGCCTTGTCCTTGTTTGAGACTTACATGCTTTTGGGAACAGGGTCATAACTTCAAACGAAAAGGTGGTGACTCCCTGTTTCCTTCCTGCTCTTCCTCCTCCCAGTCTAGCATGGTGGTCAGGGA
>NW_026612944.1:0-24997 GCF_029582105.1 Oenanthe melanoleuca | reverse complement strand
TGGCCACAGTGAGCTGGCCCATGCCAAACTTGCAGTGCCCCTTGCACTGTCAAATGCCACATCTTGTACTTCTTCTTCATCACCTTAACAGCAGCATGAACTAAATGAAGCCTCCTAGGAGAAGATCCATGGTTCTTGCCATTGTGCTCACACTGGCCCAGGTGCTGTTTAATATTGAACAAAAATCACAGTAGGAAGTTCTAAGGTAGGAAAGTGGGTCCTCTAAACTAAAAGGAGACACTTATATGCGTTTCCCACAAAATTCAGCAGCTGGTATAACATTGCAAATGGGGGTGATGTATTCATAGATATTTTGACAGCTTCTCAAGGCAGTCTGCTTTCAATTGCAATTGCACAACTCGCCTTTTACTTTCCACTAATGTTTGTGCAAGGGCTTTATTGTTCTTAGGAGAAGTATTGCAAAGGAACTTTGACACACCCACTTCTGGGCTGCTTGCTCCTAAAATGTAAGCAAAATAAAATCAACCTATATTTCATTTGGAAGCCCCAAATGATTTATAAGATGGACTAACTTGTCAGGGACAGTCAGAGCTGGCAAGTAGTACGTCATGTTGGAGATGGTGGATTACACGATTCAGCTGCTTGACTGAAACCCTCAAATATGCAGGAAAACATAGCTCTGGAGCCTATTTAGGCAAGACATTAATGAAATAAGTCCAGAAATTTATATGTGTATATATACAGTGTGTATATGTTTGTCCCCACAGTGAGCAGAGCCATGTGTTCATTCAGTTTTCCTGGAGATGTGGCTTTGATTCACTCAGAAGTGCTGAAATAACCCAGCAGCCTGAGAGAGGAGCAGCAAAGCCCTGCAGGTCAGAAGGGACAGACCCTGCTAAGTCCAAAGGACTGATGGCAGCTCTTACCAGTTTTTTTCTGGAACAAGACTCTGAAGAATTTTACTTGGTCTTTTTGTGAGTGTCCTGTGTTTTTGACAAGATGACCTATTTGATGTAAGCTGGGAAGCCATGTCAGGATGTTATTTTCCATACTTTCTCTTTGGCCCTTGTGCATTTGCATCCCTGCGTGCAATACACTTTATGTTCCAGCCTTCTCCTGCATGTCTACCACACATCCTTGTTTCTACACTCTCACATAATCTATTTAAAGGGTGATATTTTTGGCTTTTAAGAGCGGTGTTAACAAGGATCAGATGCTGCCATCACTTAGGAAAGAGCTAGGTTTCCTTTGCCAGTTTTACTATGCACCGGTAAAAAAAAAAATTTAAAAAAAATCCATCAGTGAGGACATTACAGTGAAGTTCTTGTATTTAGCAGGTGAAAAGCCAGCACTCACCTGCAGTGAGATTTGCTGATGGAAAAGCCCTGGAAGGTGTTTTTAGCAGGAGGCATTAGTCACCCTGGCAGGCTGCAGGAGTGCTTTGGGTGCTGCAGTGCCAGCAGCCCCTCCTGCCTGCCACAGGTGCTGAGCCCCCCTGCACGGCTCCTGCTGCCTCAGGAACACAGCAGCTCACCTTCCACACAGCCTCCTCCCAGCCAGAAGCTGGGGGCTGTGGTCCTGCCCTCTTCTGCAGCTCCACACCATCATGGTATAGGCTCCACCTGTGCAAGGTGGCATTTCTGTCCAACAGGGACATGGGCGGCCAGGAGACAAGGCAAGGGTGAGGAAGGGCTGAGAAAAGGATGTTTTCCATGTCAGGTGGAGATCAGGCAAAGAGGAGACAGCAGAGCAGTGAAATCATGGAGAGGTCTGAGGGTTGGAATCTATTAGATCATCAGAAGTGTGGATTAAGTCATGCTGCACGAAGGCTAAGGCAACTCCTAAAAAACTTAGGGAAAATACAGGTGATGAAGGAAGTAGTCAGTTGAACAGACTGGAAATCTGGCTTGCCTGCAGGGATGCCACCTCAGAGCAATGACTCTTCCTGGGAAGAAGAAAGGCAGCTGCTGCCTGCTCGATGGTTACTCATCCTCTCCAATCTCCAGCTCCCCCTGATCTCCAGCACAGCTGGGCCAGCCAGGGAGGGGACCCTGGCTCAGTGCCCCAAGGGGAGTGCCAGATTTGTCTGGCTAGTGGAGGAGTGAGGAAAGCCCCAGTGAGGATGGCACTGTGCTGGCTGTGCAGACACGGGGATGTGCTTTGGCACGAGTTAGCAGAGGCTCTGCCAGCTCCCTTCTCCCAGACCAGCCAGCCCTTTCCTTCCTCTGCAGCTGAGACAGGGATTTGCAGTGAATAAAGGCTGCTAATACACAGTGTCATTGCTTTATAAGGAAATGTCTTGAAATAATACAGCTTTTGTTGATCTCTTCATTTTATGACAGCCTAAGAGTGTGCCGACCTTGAACTGGATAAACAGTGTTGGGAACTTTCTTCTGATGGAGGGTATTAAACAAATATGAAAGTGCTAGAAAAGATGCAGCATTTCTTTTAGACATGTTGAAACACTGTGATGTTTTGTTTGGTGAATTTTCAGGGCTGGATACCCTTCATTCAAAATACCTAGAAAGTAAAACATGAGAAGTATAACAGAAAAAAAGGGTTGAACAGAGGGTCTTGTTTGATACAAGGTGGTTGGGAGAGGAACACTGGCTGTCTCTGCTGCTAAATTAGCCCTTTGGTTTTCTGCTAAGGCTCTCCTGGAGCAATGGAACAGTGGGCTCTTAAATCTTGACAGGGGATCCTCCTGGTGCAGGGAAAGCTCCTGGGTGGCCCCAAGATGAGCAGGTTGCTTAAGAGAGGCTTCAGTTGTGCTTTAACCAGGCAGGTCTCTCTGTATAGGGCTGAAGGCATGTGGGAAGGCACAATGCAGCTGAAAAACTCTCTCCTCTGTTTCTATTTTGTGGATTCTGCAATAATCTTTCCAAGGAACCCTATAAACCTCTAAGTAGTGGGGTTTTTAAAACACGGCTGTTATGGTATTAGTTTAGTTCTGCCTCCTTTGTTATGTGTTAATGGTGCCCTTCTTTTAGGTCTACCAATAAAAGAAACTTAAACCTCAGTGTGAAAGTCCTTGTAAAGCTACAAATCAAACACATTTGTGCTGGTTCTTCCTGATATACAAGAGTCTGGTGGCTGCTGCATTGGGTAAGTGTCACACCTTAGCAGGGACCTTGCCAGGGCAGCTGCAAAGCCTCTCATTCAGGGTCACCACCTCTACCTACAGGGCAGAGCTGGAAAGGGGGATTTATACAGCAAAAGGTCTCTTAAATGAGAGGGGAAGGGGTGGGGAAACTTCAGACAAGTTAGGGATAATGAAGAATATGACATCTGGAATCTGGATAGAATGATTCATAATCTGTATCACACTTTGAACATCTCTTTAATATATCTTTTGAACCAACCTAGTGGAATAAATTAAGGTAGAATTTATCTCCCTGCAAGTGAATTATGCAGGCTATTTTACAGGTCTATGGAAAACTCTCAGTTATAGCCTTTAATTCTCTCTACCGCCCTTTTAAAAAGTAGGAAAAGAAGGATGTATCTGATTTTCCCAAACTGTCCAGGGTGTCATCTACATACTGTGCAGACAGCTCAGTCCTCAAGGCACTAGAGTCCTGCTATCTTTGTATGGAGGTGATGAGTGCATGTAGATTGGTAGAGTCTGGGCATTTTTGGAGAAATCTACAGTCCACATGACCTCTTGAGAAGTCTACTAGCTTTATATTTCTTATAGTTTCTGTGAGTAATTGCCTACTGGGAAAATTAATAAAAGAAAAATCTATAGGTGAGTGGGAAGTGTGGGCTGATTTCTGGAGAAAAGTACAGTGGAAAAAACAGTAAGGCTGAATTTAGGCAGATCTAGAAAATATAAAAATGATGCCAACTCTTTCTTTCCTATTGCCAAGACAGTGTGATTTTATAAATAGAAAGAGTGAGGGTTTCTGTGAGTCATTAAGAGGTGGTAGTTTGGCTCACCTGATCTTGTCTTTATGTGCTTTTGTGCAGAAGCAAGGACTGTCCCCTGTGAACACCACAAAGGTCAACTCTGCTTGTCACTGAGTGCCCTCAGAGAAGATGAAGTCTCACGACAACTTTTTAAAACAGGCAGGATCTTGCTGTAGAAATCCTTGGAGCTTCTGAGAGCTGACAGGTTTCCATATGGTGTTCCCTTGGGAGCAGATAAAATAGGGGTGGTCTCAGTTTTTGTATTCATGGATGGGAGATCAGTTTTGACCCCTGATGATGTTCCAAACCCTCAGGGAAAGTTAAAGTCAAGGTGCTCATGCTGGTGTTCTGGGATGACAGGGCTTGAGTCTGGTTTTAAGCCCTCCTTTGTGCATCACACAATGTGGCAGCCCTGGGAACCTGCTCTTTTATGTGTTTGGGTATGATGAGGTGTATGTTCCCAAGGACCAGCCAGGCAAAAGCAGTTGGGCACTTGGAACTGGCTTTAGGGCCAAATCCAGCCCATCAGTCCTCATTTGAGCCATGCTGGTGAAGCTGGTGTGAGGCCACAGACCTGGATCCTCTCTGAGATGGAAAGGATGTGCCCATCTGGGCCATGAAAGGAGCTGCTGGAGGCAGAGCCCAGCTCCCACATATGCTGTGCTTTTCTTAGGGTGGCAGAGAGAATTAAAACTTTCAAAAATGGGACAGAAAGATTAAAAAAAGAAATTATTTTTGTAGTTGGAAAAAGGCAGAGAAAGTAAGAGAGAGACCTTGAATGGATCTTTATTTTTGCTGCCAGTGGTCCCAGGATGAAGGCAGGATCCTTATTTATACACCCATCTGGTTTCTACCACAGGTTACAGCAGCTGACAGGTTTCCACCAGGAGGCTTAGATTCTGTGAAAGCAGCATTTTCTCATGGAAAATATTTCCTGCCAGGACATTTTTGGCTGCCTTTGGGCAAGAGCACGAAAGGCTCTGACAGCTGTGCCACAGTCACTTCATCCATTAGCAGCACGGAGGGGCAGGAGGGGCACAGCCTCGGTGGAGATGCTGGGCACGGGCTGCCCTGTCTGCAGCTCTGGCACCCCAAATCTGCGGTGCTGAGAGCCTCGGGCTTGGCTGCTGCTGGCTGTGTCTGCCCGTGGGCGGGCCGGCCCTATTCCCACTTCCAGCCCCCTCCTAATCCGATGGATGGGCGGCCAGAGATGCCGGCGGGATTAGAGCTCAGCACGGTGACCAAGCGCTCGGGATTTGCCTCCCTGCAGGTCCCCGCAGCACGCCCAAGGGAAATGGTTGATTTACAAGAACCCTGCGCTGAGGTGGAGTGTTTTCTCCACAGTCTGCAGCTTGGGGTTCTTGCTCTTGGGGTACCCAGCTCCCAGGGGATGGAGGTCTGGGCTCCTCGGCAGGTATAAATCAGCTCACCGCCTGCAAGGTGGATTCGCACCATTCATTGCACCTTAAAAGACTCCTTTCATTTTCTCCACGTGAAAACAAAATTAAGAAAGGAAAATTAAAGCAAAGCATTTCTACACATGCTGATTGCTTTGTTTACAGGAACTGTATCTCTAAATGCTCCGGGCTGAAGCACCGGTGCTGCTAGGAGAGTAAATTGCAAGTGCATGGCAGCAATCATCCCTGCCGCTCTCACAGAGCACTCCCTCCGATTTTAAGCCCTGCAAGAGCAGCTTGACACGCTGTGACCTAGCTGGTAATGTTGCTAATCCACCTCTCCATAAAGCCGGGTTCCCGAGGGGGGAGGATCCCGCAGCCCCGCCGGGCGCTGCGCTTGCGGGAGCTGATGGAGATGGACACGGGCTAAGTGGATTAAACCCGGGAACGTCAGCTCCAAGACAGGAGCTGCAGCCGGACACGGAGCTCTGGAGAGGGAGAGGATTTGCTGGTGACCAGAGGAAGGGAGGGGAGTTTCCTGTGCTGGCTGCGGACGCGGTCTGGAGCTGCCGGGGGATGCTCGGGAATGGCTCCGATGGCTCCGAGCCCCGCAGCTCACACGCGTCCCGTCCCTGCCACATCAGCCGGGGAAGCACGACCAGAACAAGGTCCTGGCTGCCTCCCCCTCCCCTGTCCTGCTCTGAGCCCTCCAGGCCCCTGGGCTTGGCTGGGCATGGCACCGCACCCTCTTCCAGAAGGATCGCAACGCCCGGAGCTAAACATGAGATGGAGACGCATTAAAATAAAAAACAAAACAAAACAACCCTATTAAGAGTTAAAAGTATGATTTAAAAATACAAACAGAGTGGTAAGAATTAGCCTCGCCTCCTTGTGCCTCCCCAAACTTTATATTCCTTCTTTTTTCCATGTAGAGAATAATGTTCTTCGTGGCAGTGGCTGGTTTTACCTTCTGCCTTGTGCAGTGAGAAAGCATCTAAAGGCTTTGATAATCATAGCAGTACCCAAGCTAATGACAGTTCTTGCTCCTCCACAATATCTGACATTTTTGACTGCTCCTTTTGCACTTCATCCCATTTATTTGCTTCGCATAGAATGCTGTTAAACCTGTCTTTAAAAAGTAGTTGTCCTTGTAATCTGAAATGTGTGTGGATCGACTATTGGATAATTCAAATGCAGCTCCATGGTGTTTTGACCAAATAGTAAAAAAATTAAACTCTTTAAAAAAATCCAAACTTCTTGACCCAATAGAATCTTATTAATAATTTTAAGTTTGAGGCTACTAACTAGGGAAAACGGATAAATTAAAGTATGATTATAAGTGGAAGTGACTCTTTCAAGCTCAATATTCTTAGGATAATAAGCATATCTTGCTTTATATAATTTTCCTAGATATAAGTACACAAAGTACACAAAGGGAGCCCTGTTGAGTTTCACACACACAGGTTCTGAGCTAAAAAATGTCAGCTCTGATCCCCCATCTGCCTTTTGCCCCTTTGGAAAGGTTAGTTTTTTATTTTGTCCTAATGCTGCAGGAGTTAACAGCTTAGGAGATGGAAAGATGTCTGAAAGTCTCCAGGAAGATAATACTTGGGAGGACAGGTTTAAGCTTTCTTATTTAGAAAGCAGATTTCATCGGCCTTCTTGGAAACAACCTGTCCAGAGACTGGTGATCCGTTTCTAAATTTGGGCTTTGCGTTTTCCGCGTGCAGGAAGCGATGAGAAGGCAGCAGCAATCCCTGGTGAGCACGGACACGCACATCAGGGGCTGAATGCCTTTGTTTGTTTAGGGCTGCAGTAAGTTGGGTATTGTAAACATGACTCATGACAAGTTTAATTAAGACAGAAAACATGGGAAATGTAGCAGCAGAAGGTCACGCATCTTTCTTCGCAGTTTTGGCAGCTGAAGATTTTCCTGAGAGATTTGGATGTGCTGCACCAGCACAAATATAAATACAGGTTTTATACTGATTTTCTCATTCTCAAAATTATTTTTATCCTTGTTTTTTGGATAGTGCTATAACAGTCTGAATAGAAGAAACCTGACCTAATGCATAAGCACATAACTTGTGGCAAGCCAAACTGCAGCTGATGGAAATAAAAGATGTGGTGAACATATGATAAAACTCCTAGTCAATTTGGTCCTGCCCCAACAATGAAAAATTTACTCCTGGATGAATCTGACTAAATGTATTAGACCCTCAAATACACACACACTTGTCAATGCAGAACCTGCCTGTTTCTCGGATTTTCAAACACACATTTGGTGTTCAGATGAGCACACTTGCTGATGGAGCGAGAATTTGCTCCAGACTAAGCTTCACGTCTCTGCAGATGTTGTGTGGAGCCTCAGATTTTGGTTCAGACAAGTTTCTTCCTGAAACAGTTTATATGGAGAACAAAATAGTCCTTATGATTTGGGAGCTACAGGCACAGTGTTCTTGAAAAGATGCTGTTCATACCCTTTTTTTTTGCAGAGTGGATAACAAGTTCAGATGGTGGGTGTTGACCTAAAGTTTATTCATGGGGGCACTTCTGGGAACTTCTGACCTATTAAAAAATCTCAGTGATGCCCAATCACAGCATAGTGCTTAATGCCTTAGAGATAATAACAAATATTGGCATGATCTGCCTTAATGCTGGCTACTTGAAAGGTGAGCATCCAGTCAAGTTAGTCAGTTGGGCTCTTCCTATTAATAAAGTGAGAAAAAGAGGCAGGTAGGAATATCTGAAAGGAACTGATCCCATGTCTGCAGTAGGTGCCTATTTCTAACAGTGAAGCCAGAAAAGGGAGCTCTGGTGATTAGCTGAGGCTGCCAACCTAACTAACTTCATTAAATTAAATTAATCCCAGCCTCAGAGACAGGAGTACTTCTGCCAAAACACTCCTTCCCATGCAGGACTTGTAAAAACATGCTTCTTCAGGACTTTAGACAAGTTTATACCAAATTTCAAAAGTCTACTATCAAATAAAATTCTCTTGAGGGTTCTGAGGTCCAAGAAGAGCAGATTCATACTGTTGTGGGCAAAATCCTCTAGGCATGTGAAATAGATTAGCTGGGAAAGATTTGAAAGTATAATATTTTTAGGTTAACATAGCCTCTTGATTTTCCCTAGAACCTGTGCTCTTAGATCCCCCAGAAGCATTTGAAAACTCCCTGGCCAAATTAAAAAGATTAAATTTATGAAACTGGGAAAGTGAAATTTGAATTCTGAAGAAGGTTTAAGTCACAGGACTTGCAGAGTCTATGCCAGGATTCAGAAATATTTTAAAATGCATCTAGATAAAAATTTCCAAGTAATTACACAAATAATGCCAATATGTCTTTGAAAATCTATCCCCCAATATTTGCCTGCTCATTCCCTTTAATACTAGCAGCAAAAAAGCAAATAATTTCAGATTGTCTGCTGGTCTCTGTGATTAAAAATATCCCATTCACAAAAGGCAAATATTTATGTTTGAGTAAAGGTTTTGTATAGCTTATTGTCTAAAATATATATTTTAGGTCATCCTGGTTATGTGTATGGATGGATTTATCAAATGTGTCTCAATGAATTCCTTTCCTTTCCTTTCCTTTCCTTTCCTTTCCTTTCCTTTCCTTTCCTTTCCTTTCCTTTCCTTTCCTTTCCTTTCCTTTCCTTTCCTTTCCTTTCCTTTCCTTTCCTTTCCTTTCCTTTCCTTTCCTTTCCTTTCCTTTCCTTTCCTTTCCTTTCCTTTCCTTTCCTTTCCTTTCCTTTCCTTTCCTTTCCTTTCCTTTCCTTTCCTTTCCTTTCCTTTCCTTTCCCTGATTTTTTCATGAAAATATTTTCCATTCATATTAAGTATGTTTACAGACAGAAATGCATGCACAGTGTGAATTTCTGGAGGAACTAAGGGTGGGCAGTTTTACCATCATTTCAAAATCCTGAGTGCTCTGTTTTTTGGGGATGAGCCTGGAAAGGCCAGTTATTTAGAGGGGCAGAATGGCATTGCAGACAGGGAAAATGAAGCCCCACTCCACTGTGCAAAACTCCTGTAAATGCAGAAAGGCTCAGCATCCTGCAGGGTCCTGCCTGGCTGCAGTGAGCTGACCAGCACTGCCTCATTATCCTAATCAACTGGAGTGTCCCATGCATTCCTCTCAAAGCTCCTTCAAAACCCAGAGCTAAAGGACAGATGAGCCCTATAATGAAAGGGAAGTATCGTATTTTACAACCAGATTTGAGAAAAATCCTATTTATGGCTCTTCTGGGACCGTAATGGCTTCTGGAACATATTTTATCTTGAAAGCTGAACCAAAGATGCAAGTCAGAATGACACAACTTCTGGGGAATCTTCATCTGCAGGAGGCAGAAGGGAGAAATTAATATAAATAAAGAAAAGAAAAAAAATTGTTCAAATATCAAGGCAATAATGCAGATGTAGGATTTGGTTTCACTCCTTATTTTTTAAAGTGACTATGTGTTGGGTTTAGTTTCTTTGTTTGGGAGGTTTTTTGTTTGTTTGTTTGTTTGTTTCACTAGGATGGGCCTTTTAAGGATAAGAAGAGATTGTGGATGATCAAAAGAAGCAATTCTCAGTTCAGAATGGGACCACCAGTAGCTCTGGTTAGGTTGGTGTGCCTTCCTGTGCATTTCATTCAAGTGGAATGGCAATAACTAATGAAGAAAGGACTCTCAGGCTTCTGCTGAGTCAGCTGAGGAAAAACTCCACTTTCAGATAAGGAAATTTTACCTGAGTAAGAGCTCTACATAGACTATAAAATCTGGTCATGAAATCCCCAGCTAAGCTGGTAAGAAACCAAAATCCTTCAGACAGACAAGTAAAATAGGATTTACAACCTCCATATTTATTCACATCCTACTAATGAGCTTTGGCATCTGTGGCAGAATTGTTAGAGGGGTATTGATCTCCTGCAAAATTTGGTGTGTAATAGTGATTTGCAGATACATAGAGAATATTGAATCGTCCTCCCTTGTTGTTTCCCAGTGGGCTGATCAGTTGGGGAGAACTGGAAATGCAGATGGCATTTCCATTTCTCCTTTTCATCCATCAGGTGGTTATTTGATGGTCCATCCAATCAGTATGACTTTTGTTTTTTTCTACTCTCCCTTTTCACAAAAAATGTTATTGATGTTGGTATTTGACACAGTCATATATTATAAAGCAAAGGTTTAATGAAGGGAGCCAGTTACAAACAGGCCCTTGATCCTGAGCAGAATGAAAGCAATTTCTTTTTTTGGTAGTTTTAAAAATAGCCAGTGCTGTTAAACATATCTGTATTTCAATACATATTTTTCCTGCTCCCTTAAATGTCACTGCCTCCTCTACTGAGAGTGCTACAACCTGCACCTGCAGGCAGGACTGTGTGGCGGTTTTCCAAGTCTGAGCACACCTGTACCACATTTCCCAGTGGGAGCTGGATGTGATCTTACCAGCTGATGGCATGTTCAGCCAGAGCAGGGAGCATTTCTGACCCTGACCCATGGGGTCAGATCCTCCCAGGAGACTCCCTTGGGATGATCTCACACACATCTTAGAAGAAAAGTGGGTTGTGTTGTCTTCAGGGGAAACCACTGCTGTCTTTTCCTGAGGACTGCTCGTGCCATTACAGTCTGGAACAGGGAACTGGATTCAGTGTTGCATGCCTGACCTCTTCCCCTCCTTTGGAAAAGCTACCCAAATTTGGCCAAGCAATAAATGTCTATTAAAATAAAAAATCCAACCCCAACATGATTGATGGAGGCTTCTGACTCCAGGGTTTGAGCAGTAAAGATGAAGCATGAGACCACGTGCTGGAGAAGAAAACAAGATATTGAATAGCTGCTCATTAATCAAGTGCTGGGAACAGAGTGAGAGGGGTACAGCAGTAGCAGGCAATTCTTACAATTAAAGGCTGTTTCAGGATGCAAATGTAGAGAGGGAGGTGGGGGAGTGAAGTGATATTACACAAGCAACCTTAATTTACACATGCCTTACTTCTGGAGTGCTCAACTTGGTAATTCTGCTGCTGCTCTATGGGCACAAGAGTGGGGTTTTTTTCTCCTATTGTATAGAGTGTTTTGCTGCCTTTCAGTTCCCTGTACTTCTCTGGCTTTAAAAGATGTGGAATATTTGTGACTGCCTTGTGCTGCGATGATGTGATTGCAGAGCTCTTTTCAGCTCAGTGGAAGAAATGAAAGGTTGGGCTCACTGAGAGCAGTTGCTAAGAAAGCAAGCAAGCAAGCCTATTTTAAGCTGTTCCACAGAAGCACATACTGCCTTGATTGGTTATTGATTCCACTTTCATTATGGAGAAAGCACATTTTTAGCCACAAACATGGGCAGCCACATGTTGAGCTGCAAGTATGAAAAGTGTGAGGCTCTGCTGCAGGCTGCACTGAGCTCAGAAAGCTGAGGACCCACATTTTCCACTCTAGCAAATGGCACCAGTCTCTTGAGAAAAGTTTTCTTGGCTCCTTCAGCTATATTGAGCTTTGGATTCAATACAGTCAGGAGTCAGTTGTGACTTGGATCTCTCAGGCTGTCCCCAGACTGGCAGATGGAACAAAGCCTCAGACTGTTTTGAACATTGGAGCGTGACTGTCTATTCTGCAGAGCCCTGCACTGGCCCAGGGAGTGCTGGAGTCTGCCTGAATTACTGCCCTCCCCAGCAGTGTGGGACGTGTGAGCCTTCAGGAAGGGCTACATCCCTTCTGTGCAGGATGGCTCTGGTGTCAGACAGCGTGCATGGGCACCTTCAGTGTCCTAGGAAGTGCAGAGGCACTCACATGAAGACAGGACTCTGTGTTTATATACAAACATGGGCAGCCATGCTTTCCAGAAACACACAGCCAGGCAATGCCTTACAGGTCAGTGTGGATTTCAGAGGTGTGTGAAGGGAGCAAACTTGTCCATGCTGCCTCAGAGTGCATGGAAAGAAGAGAGGTTGGGGCTGCTTTTACCCCAGCTCAGCCAAAATGGAGTTTTGTGGCAGTTCAGCATTAGCCAAGGGCAGGAAGAATTCGGGCAGGGAACAGGAACAAGCCTGTGGACACTGGGCTTTTGATATACCCCTTCTCCAGAGCAGTGCCAGTTCAGTCATTAGCTGAGAATAAATAACAACAAAGTACCTCCCTGAATCAATGTTTGTAGGAGCAGAGCCCAAGGTCAGGCACATTTAAAAAGGACGCTTTTTCCCCTGAAGAAAGCCAGAGTCTGTGAAAATGAAAGGCTTGGAAACTGTTAGCTATTTCCTGAAGGCTTTTCTCATTCCTTCTCATGCAAGTTAACGTGTGCTTTTCCTGGATGGAAGTGGGTATTTCTTTTTTTTTTTTTTTTTCAGGGGTATTGGAGATATCTTCTTTTCCTTTTGAAGGAAGGTTCCAGATCCTGCAAACTTTCTCAGTTCCATCTCCTGGAAGAACAGAAATGTGGTCCCTTGTGTGGGCTGCAAAAGTCATCTGTTTGTGCCTGTTTTCAGAGGAGGGTTGAGACAGACACCCACAACAGTGAGAGAAGAGAAAGGAGCCCTCTCAGTGCCTGTTCACACTGGACTGCTACTGAGACAGTTGTTTCTGAAATTCCTATGCAGAAAGATCCTGTGGATCTAAATGATTATCCACCCAAATTCTGATAATCCATCTGTCATCATCAGGATTCTGGCCAAAGTCTGCAGTGACAGATGTCTGGCCTGAAGACCCAGGTTTTTCTTTGAAGGTTGGCAGGAAAAAGGGCAGGTTGCTGCTAGAAATTTTTCCTGTTTAGGACTGGGTTATGATCTAAATGCACATCTTGATTCATGTTTCACCAGTGTAAATCAGCCCCATCCCTCATTAAAGTTTCCTTAATATTTGATCAGGTGACCAATCTTCCTCTTTGGTTCAATAAATATTTAGTCATGTACATAAAATGAAACAACTTCAAAATGAGAGATTTGGAGCCATTCTCCCCAGCCACAGCACATAGATCTGTGATGACCATTGCTAGCATGGACATGGGGGCTTGTTTCTTGGTATCTGGCCTTGGTAATATTTGTTAATTTGTTAATTCTACATTCAATTCATCTGTGTTCTGGGGTTTTTCCCTTGATGAAGTCAGAGGATAGAATTATATCAGGGATATGATGCCTTTTAGTAATGAGGTGGAACAACTTGCTTGCACCATGCCAATCCCCATAAGTATAGGAATTCAGACCATTGTTTTTGTTTTGAATTACCATAACTCTGACTTCAAGTGCTTCATTTTTTGATACACTCTGAGCAAGGTGCTAAAAGGAGGAAAACAGGATCAAATTTAACATCTCATGTTTCTCAATACTTCTCTAGCAGAAAATAGATTTCCAAAAGTAAGCCAAGACCACATGAAAATCATATCAAACCATGTCCATTTCATTTGTATAGATCAGTTAGCACAAACACTTATTCATTCATCCTTTCACTAACCACTCAGCCAGAAAAATGTAACTGATGTTTAAATGGTGCAGGAGGAGAGACAGGCAGGTTAGCCAGGATGGAGGTGGGGCAATAATTTCACAGTGTAACAGGAAGGCCCTCAAACCGCCTGTGAATTAATTGAGGCTGAACTAGAAGACATGGGTTTTGCTAAGGCTAATGACAGCTGACAGCTTGATCTGTTCCTGCAGTTTACTGTACCAGCATCCATCCCAGGCTCTGCTTGTCTTCTCTCTCTGTCCAGAGATGGTGATGGGGGAGTTGAGTGCCCATGGGTAAGAGTCAGGGGTGAATGCCAACAAGGCAGGTATCTCTTACAGGTGGGAATCTCTTACAGACCACTTGACAAGGGTGAAGAGGCAGGTGAAACATTCTGTAAGCAGGAGGAAGAAGTCTCACAATCTCTGGTCTTTGTTCTTGTGGAGGACTTCAACTTATCAGGCATCTGCTGGAAATACAACACAGCAGACAGAAAACAGCCTGGGAAGCTCTTGGAGTATGTGGAAGATAACTTGGTGACAGAGCTGGTGAGAGCCAGGAAGGAGAGGTGTCCCAGTGGACCTGCTCTTTGTGAACAGGGAAGGGCTGGCAGATGATGTGATGGTCACTGTGAGGCATCCTTGGAAACAGGGGACCATGAAACGACACAGGTTTTGGTTATTGGGAGAGTAAGGTCAGCAGAACTGCAACCCTGGACTTCTGGAGGGCTGACTTTGGCCTGTTTAGGACACTGGTTGAGAGAGTCCCTTGGGAGCCAGTTCTGAAGGGAAAAGGGGTCCAGGAAGGATGCACATTCTTCAAGAAGGAAATCTTAGAAGTGCAGGAGCAGGTTACCCCTGTATGCTGAAAGATGAGTCAGTGGGGAAGAAGCAGCTTGGATGAACAGAGAGCTTTGGCTGAGACTAGGAAAAAATAGGGAGTTGATGACCTTTGCAAGAGGGGGTAGGAATCTGGCTACTGACATAAAAGCAATAAAAATGTTTCTGTCAATTAATCAGCAACACAAGGAGGGCTAAGGAGAATCTCCGTCCTCGTGGAGGATGGCTCATGGCTTATGGGGGTGCACGGTTTGCTGGGTAAATACCTGGTTGGATGACTGGACCCAAAGAGTCGTGGATAGAGTCAAATCCAGCTGGTGGCTGGTCACAAGTGGTGTCCCCAGGGCTCAGTTTTTGAGTCAGTCCTGTTTAATTTCTTTATCAACAATCTGGGTGAGGGGATTGAGTGCACCCTTTTTCAATTTGCACAGGACACCAAGTTGTGTGAGAGTGTTGATGTACTGGAGGGTAGGAAGGCTCTGCAGAGGGATCTGGGTGAGCTGGACCAAGGCCATTTGTGTGAAATAAAACAAGGTGAAGTGCCAGGTCATGCCCTTGGGTCACAACAAACCCATGCAGTGCTACAGGCTGGGGGCAGAGTGGGTGGAAGGCTGCCCTTTAGAAAAGGACCTGGGGGTGCTGGTCAAGAGCAGCTGTGCCCAGGGGGCCAAAAATGTCAATGGCATCCTGGCCTGGATCAGAAACAGTGAGGCCAGCAGAACCAGGGCAGGGATTGCCTCCAGTAGTTGGCACTGGTGAGGCCACACCTCAAATCCTCTGTCCAGTCCTGGGCCCCTCAGTACAAGAAAGACATTGAGGGGCTGGAGCAAGTCCAGAGGAGGGTTGGGGCACACATCCTATGAGAAGCAGTTGAGGAAGCTGGGATTGATTGACCTGGGGAAGAGGAGGCTTACAGGGACCTTATCACTCTCCATGACTATCTGGGGCTGTAAAAATGGAGGAGTTTTGTCTCATTGCCCTCATGTAACAAGTGATAGAAGAAGTAACAGATACAAGGTAAGATTTAGGTTGGATATTAGGAAAAATGATTCATTGAAAGTTTTATCAAACTTAGGAAAAACTCTGCAAGGAAGTGGTGGAGTCCCATCCCTGGATGTATTTAAAGGGCATGCAGGATGTGGCACTTAGGGACATTGTTACTGCTGGGAGTGTTGGGTTAATGGTTGAGCTTGGTGGTACTTTACAACCCAAATGGTTCTTTGATTCTAAATATCCAGTGCTGGATTTAGCCTCTGTGCAGAGTTGGGAAGTACAATCATGTGAATGCTGCTGGCCAGCCCTGGTCCCCACTGCTGGGTGTACCAGGCACAGGGCTGGGACATTTCCACCTGGCTCCCCAGGGTCCCCCACCCATGCTGTTGGAAGGACAGGGCTTATGCTGATGGTGGAGCTAATGGTGCATGAGTGAATATTGAGGTTTGTCATGTGGATATTATAGCTTGTGAGTGTGTTTGCCAGCTGCTTCTATGACCTGGAGTTAGATCTGTCTACAGGGGTCCATTAGGAGACTTTTCATGCTGTATTTATTCTTGGGGAAAAGACATTGAAACAACATGACCCCGAAACACACTAGCAAATCTGAAAACTATAGAGTAAATTACCACAGGGAAAAGGCACTCTGCTCAGTGCCTGCCTGGTAATGATGCTTTCTTGCTCTTCTGTTTGTTCTAACCCAGTGTTTCTTTGCAGGCAGCATAAGGCCAGTGGCAAAAGTACATCTTAGAAGAACCAGTTGGCTTCAGATGTGGATTTCACAGCTGTTATCACTGTGCAGCTTAATGAGGCACAAGCCAGAGCAGCTTGAAGTCTCAGGTGATGTGTTTGCAATGCATTTTGAAAGGTGTATATTGAGCTGTGAGTGAGGGTTGAAGGCATACACCAGCCCTGCCAGGTGGAAGCTGAAAAGTGATCCTTACAATTGCTGTCTCTATAGCAGCCAGCAGAGTGGAGAGGAAAGGATAGGAAGGCACAGGCTGAGGGCAGCACTCATATGGGCATCATTCCTCTTCCATGGGCCTCTTTATCTAGAGCACTTGCACCAGGATAGCCATACAGAGGAGTCAGACCTCCAAAGCTGAGGCAGAAATAAGAATTTTGTCATGAAACAGACCTAAGCATAGCCGTGTGTGGCTGGTGATACATGGAAGATGCTGATGTTGGGAATCTTGTCTATTTGGGTTCTAGTTTCCAGAACACAATTGCAGTTCAAAGGTTCAGCAGTGGTGTTGCAAAGGTGTGGAAGGCTTAGGTGCATTGTGTGGGATTCTTTGTGCCACCCATTGGCAGTCCAATGAGTCTGGGGCTCTCCTTACCATCCATGGAAAGCAAGGCTCATTTAGCTGAGCTCACCTTAGGATGTGATGGCTTTCTCTATGGAAATACCTCTTTCCCCTTCCCAATTAGAAAAATATCCTGGAAACGACTTGCTCTGACCTGGACATGTTTCCTATAAATGTCTAAGTGGGACCAGATGGTTCCTACCACCCATGTAGAAGAGACCACCAGTCTGAGCTACAAATAGGAGCAATGGATGCTGGTCCATGGCTTGTTCTGTGGATCCTGCCATGGAGCTGGTCTTGGCTTTCCAAATTGTAGCAGAAGTACAACTGGCAACAACTCAATGATTTTTCTTTATTACTTTACACCAGGCTGTGCTAAGCAAAAACTGCTGATGTTAAGGGATATTCTAGGTGCCTTATACAGGTATTTTTTACTCTTCAAGAGTAGTAGGCAGAAGTTTAATCCCTCTACTAGAATTATTTGCTTCCTCTGTCTTATACAAAATTGAAACTTGCTTCTGTTTGAGTCTGCACAGTGTTAGAATACAAGGGGAGCAGTACAGATCTTGGTGCTTTTGCTGTCCTGCCTCCTTTGCTGTGAGTTTCAGCACCATTTCAGCTCCTTGTGCCTGCATGCTGACTCTGATCTGGGATCCCTGCCAGCTGCTACAGCCGTGTCCTAATGCCAGCTGGGATGTGTAGGTGCTGCAGCCGTAGGATGACGCTCACAGTGCTGGACAATTATTTATGACATTTTGCAAAAGATGAAAGCTGCTTCTTTGTGAGCTCTCAGCCTCTTCAGGAACATGCTGCTAATGGGCTCTCTCCCAAAGGCAAAGATCTTTCCCATCTCCCAGTTTCTTGGATTTTGGGATCTCGTGGATTTCTGTGAGATGTGTGGGCATTTGGCACTTCAGATTAACAAGCTCTGCTCCTGCCAAGGCAGATATTTGCTGGCACCCGCTGTGCCCACATGGGAAGGGCTGCTTCCAGAAATCATGCTCTTAGAAGCCTCAACTCTGTGCTGGGAGTTCCTGCAACTGGATCAGGCTTTGCATTTATTTATGGGCTGGAAGAATAGTTGATTTTAGTCAGACCCTCTATGAGCATGAAATAAAACAAAGCTGAACATCTCCTCCCAATGTTACCAACTGGTCCTATTGTACAGTGGTTTTGTCAGCAAGTTATTTAGAATCTTAATCCCTTTCAGCTATTAGGGGAACTCTGAGGTAGAGTGAGACTGGAAAGAGAAGTGATTTTCATTTGGATTTTCTTTTTTTCGCTCTAGTGCTGTAACCTGATGAAGAGGCAATGGCATTTGAGAATGTGCACTCCATTTATGACTACCTGCTTAAAATGAGGAAGGTGGAGGAGTAAGAAGAAAAGACTCCTTTGAATCTGTAGAGGAACTCTGGTGCCTGTAAGGGCTATTTAAAGAAGAAGTAAAACCACTTTATCTTGTTAATCTATTTCTTCATTGTAACTTATGCTGCCATTCACACAGTGTCAGAAAGCTATTGTAAACCCTTGTATAAACCCACCCCTAGACTTGAGGGGCTCGAGTCTATGCCTCTGCCAGCCCCAGAGTATTGGTGATAGGATAATAGCAGGTTTCACTCTTAAAAGATTTTTTGGAAGTGTTAATGCACTAGGGGAAGAATGTTAATGATTCCCAACAGACCACCTACATAGCTGCTAGCAATAGGCAATCTCTAGTGTGTGCATCCTGGTAGAGGTGAGCTCTGAAAAGAGAGATGAAATATAAGCTACTAGCTTTTGCAAATGATTTTAGCAAGGCACTCCATGAACTGCTACAACAGTGAGATATCTGAGAAGAAAGCCCAGGCTGGGAAATTGCTTCAGAGCAGCAGCTGGAGAGAAGTTACCATTTCTTTGGGCATTGCCACTCATGAGAAGGAAAGCCAGATGGACAGTTCAGGAGGATAACGTGCTGGGAGCAACAGGGGAATAGACAGAATAATGACATAAAGGAAAGATGCTTGAGGACAGGCTTTGTCTCAGCTAACACTAAACATTTAGTCATCTAGGCTCTCTTTGTGGTCAGCAGAGCATGGCACTTTGAAGCCATGATTCACCTGGCCTATTTTGGGCACTACCCTAATGAGTAGTAGATGAGGAGAATTACACTTTATTTATCCATTCCTGTTTCTTCCTCTTGGTACAGAGAGAGCTTCAGGCACACAGCCTAGATACAGACATCTGTATTTTAGACACGTCAGGGGAGGTGAGACAAATCCTCCTCTGCACATGGAGTGGGACTGTGGAGAGGACATGGATGGCCACATGGCTCCCTGTGAATCTGGGACAGCCTCCAGTCACCCTCTGCCCTGTCTGCAGGAGAAATGAGGAACCAGAACGAGAGAGGATGGAAACCAAGAAGGGAACAGAGAGGAAAGAGAATGGGGAGCTCTGTTCCAGCCATGTTGTTTCAGCTCTCATTAAATGCTCCTGCAAGGAATATGAGAGATGTAGGCTGAGGAGAATAACACAATAAATCAGAAATGGGAAATTGTGTGCTATGAGTTTCTCCAAGATGTGAGCTTCTCCATGAACAACCAACATTATTATAACTATCAACTAAAAAAGGAAGAGTGACATTTTATTATTATAATTTTGATCTAAAATTGCATTCCAAACTTGTTATAGACTATCTTAAACTTGCTGAAATGTACATTTTGCACTGAAAATCAGGTTTTGCATGAGTGGAGAAAAAGAAAGCTTTTGTGATGACTGCAGCACGAATTTCTGTGAATGGTTCTTTAAGCTGCATTGCCAGAAATGTCATGAATCTGCTCAGAACTCCAAGGAAGGGAAGTGGTTTGAAATTCCTAACACTGCTCTTTCAGCCAGAATAGCCATTTTGGGTGCACTTCATATGAAGCATGGCTTCAGGGCTTGATATGTCTTCATGCTGGGCCCTGTGTTATGCCAAGAAACTTCTCAGTGTTTAACAAATAATAATAGATATAAGCTGTGTAAGCATATGTGAATCTTCATGTTGTAATTTCACGTGTAGGAAAATGATCTCATAGGCACATAGGAAATAGAGCAGATGGTAAAATGTGTGTTGGACTACACTCAGGCTGGAGACTGAGTCTCCTGGACAATAAAAGCACAAAGACAGGATGGTCCCCTCCAGCCATGCACATGAAGTGCTGCCTCTGAACTGAGACAGGGGAGCACAGATCAAAACAGATTAGGGGGCCACCTTTGATCTGTTGTTTTCTCCTATCACTCAAGCTGCAGCACTGTGATCTGTCATTCCCTGTGTGGGTATTCAAAGGTGTGTGCACATGGACAGCCCTCAGCTGGGTTACTGGGAGATGAGCACCCAGCTGCATTATCCCAGTTTTGAACATGTGCAATTCCACCCATTTCAGAGGTATGTCACCTGCAGTGCAACTGTCTCAGTAAGGCAGTTCTTGATGAAGCCTTACAGCTTAACCCTGCTTTTTAGCTCCAGAGATCATCCTTGGTGGAGATAAATGAATCCTAGTCCCCACTCTGGTTTCAAGGCATGGGTTTCTCTCAGAGGCTAGGGAAAAGCTGCAGCCCTGAGAAATAACCAAGTAAGCTGGGAAAATCGGGAATAACCATGAACTGGCTGAGTTCAAAATTTCTGCTGGAAGAGGAAAACTGAGAAATGGGGCCATGCCAGATTGCAAGGAAGTTTTCCTCTGTATACTATCAAAACAGATACCAGCAGAGCACTGTAAAAGCAAACCACAGCAAACAAAGCCTCTTCCCAACATATTTCTCACCAGAAAGTTTGTAGGTAAACAAAAGCTGCACATGCCAAGTCTGTTATAAGAGTAAGCTGAGCTGAAAGATTCCTTCAATTATATCAGTGTAAACATTCTGAGTGCAGATCTGGCCAGTTTGTAGCCCCTGATTGATGCACAATATTTGATTCATGCCTGCATCAGGAGAAAAATTATCTTTTGCTGTCATGTCCATTTTATTCTCCTTTCTCTTTGCCATGGGGTGCCTGATGGGCTGGAGTTCTGGAGTGTTAAGCACAAATCATCACAGTGCTGTATTGGATAAGCTTCTCTACACTGGGCAGATCTTGTGCTTCAGAGACCAAATCAGCTCACATCTACCCATTGGCAACTTCCATTCAGTGGCAGTGGCTTTGGTACAGCTGTCTAGGACTTCATGGCAGAATTTAGGAAAATTGGAGGAAATATGATTTGCAAATGGAAGAACAGGCAGTGAAAATTTTGTGTTGGGATGGTGAGGTATCAATGCTGAGATGCATTGGAGTAATAAGATCTCTGGTTTGGGTTTGGGGTTTTTTTTGGGGGGTTGGTTTGTTTTTGTTTTTGGTTTTTTTTGTGTGTGTGTGTTTTGGTGGTTGTTGTTTTTTGTTTTTGTTTGTTTGTTTTTAATGAACAGTTAATTTATTAGGAAGCTAATAAGTTAGTTGAAAGCACTGAACCCTGGGAGACAGAGTCTAGATCCTGTCTTTTCCATTCAACTTAGTTTATACCTTAGGAAAATGCCTTTGCACCTCTCTTCTCAAAAGTAATCCAGAGCTAACTGTGTCTGTTTACATGATTTATTCATCCAGGCCATAACCAGCAGCTGGAGTCCATGGGGGAGCACTGGAATTAGAAATTGCAACCTGATCTGAAGTAAGCCACCCAGATTTTAACTGCTGGAGGTCAGTGGGAGATGGGGACAGAGGGAGGTGCTGTCTCCAGAAGAAAGTGTGCCTGTGATCTCTATAACTTGTCTTCTTGACGACTGGAGGGGGATTTTCCTAATAGAAAACCTGTGAGCTATACGAGGAGGGTAATCCACTTGACCTTTGCCCTCTCCTAAGCCCTTATGTCATCATAACATTTCATTTCTTACCATCTGCAGGGCCACTTCTTGGGATTCACTGTGCAAAGCAAAACCAGCACTGTCTAGCTAGGAATACCAGAGTAGGGGTGTCGGAGCAGGGTACGTGAGCGGGGACGTAGCAATCGTGTGTGAAGAGAGTGAGAGCTGGTGTCAGCGAGGAAGACAAACAGGGTGTGTTTGTGCAAGTGACCTTATTTATTTCAGCATCCTGAGGAGGGACCAAATGTACTGCCCTGCAGGAAGTCAGTGCACACGGATGGGAGCGGGTCCAGCCCTGCGTGGCTGGCACCAGCCCAGCGCTCCTTGCAGGGTGACAGCTCGGGGCTCCCAGGGCAGCTGCTGCTCCCCACTGCCTTTGGAGAGCTCTCTGCACTGCAGGCAGTGCTGGAATGGGCAGGGTGGCTATTCAGGGCTGGCGGGCACCAGCAGCCCTGGGGCTGAGCACAGCCCCATGAGCCATGATTCAAAACTGTCATTTGTTACTTCAGCTCCTGGCCCTGAATGGCTCCTGGACCAACATCACTTCTTTTTAATACTGTATTTGTTATCCTCTGCGTATTTTGGGTGGGTAATTATCCAGTGTGTATTGCAGAGCCCAGGATTATTTGCTTTGGCTTTTCTTCCTGGTTAGTTAGGGTGTGTGGTTTCTGGCCTAGATCTCATGGCATTGTTTCTGACTACGTAAATGAAATTTTTATACAAGAGAATAATGAGTACAGACCAGAGAATAAGGCACATCCTGTGGCAATTTCACAAAGGCAATTTTTCTTGCTGAAACCCATAAGGGGCTCAGCAGTTGTGATTATTTACACATGTACTTAATGGCTGTCTGCATATGACTGATACAGGAGAACAGACACCTAGTAACCAGAGACAGCTGTGTTTGGTGGGTGCCTTGAATCATCCCTGGTTTTGTCTGCTCTCTTTCCCTCTCCTCTTTCCTGCTTGACTCTAGAGGCACTTCTAAGGATGAGGAAGAAAACCTTCATTTAAAACCGCATGAACCCAAAGGCTGGGTGTAACCAGCCTCAAATCTGGACAAGAGTCAGCGTGTAACTTCATGTGTTACTGTTTTCATAGTTCGGCATATCACATGGATGGGGTGGCACTTTAAAACACACAGAGGATTGCTGCCACACATGCAGTAATGTGCACACACACACACACACACACACCCCTGGGGTACACATGCTTTACACTGCACCCAGTTTGGCTGTGGTGCCAGCAGCAGCCCAGCTGTGGTGAAGAAAGCTCAGCCTGAATGCTCTCTCAGCTGCCTGTGCCACAGCTGAAATGGATGTGAAAACCAGCTATTTTAAAGAGTTTATCTGAGCTAGGTGTCAAGCAGAGTGATTATTCTACTCCTTGCAAAAACTAAAGAGTTTGCTTCTTTCCAAATCTTTGAATATGATCTTGTGGCTATGTTAATGCACACATGACTTCAAGACTTTGAAACTTTGGTATCAAGTGTCACAAATGCATGTCCAAGCCCCAAGTGTGATCGTGGTACTCAAACAACAGCTGTTGCTGAAGGGCTCAATGTAACACTTCTCACCCCACAAACAAATGGCAAATGTTCCTGAGGGAACATTTAAAAGTAAAAGAGATCATATATATAAGAAAAAAAATATTTTGAATACATCTAGAAAATAATGTTGGTAAAACACTGGAAGCCACTGAAAATTCCACTGACGTGGGATTTATTATTTGCAGTCGCTTTTGTGCACTGCCTGTGCAGGTCCAGACCTTGCCTTGGGTACACAGTGGGGACTTCTGCAAGAGGACATGAGTGGAGATGGGGGGTAGACAGGGATGTTACTGCAAGTTGCCAAACCCACTGCTTGTGAGAAACTGGAAAACCTCTGCCTGACAAAGAGGGTTCTGTGGGGTTTGAAGGCAAGGCTTGCCTGCCACCCATGAACCAAGGGAGCTCTAATAGAGAATATCCTGTGCCATGATGCCATCTAAGCTTGGGAAGCAATACAAGCCAGCAGGGGTGATGCCTTCACTAGCTGCCTTGTCAGCCACAATGCTCCATTCCATTTCCATCATGGCACCCCATTCCTGAGATTAGGATTGATGCTGGTGTGACCTCCCCATCACATTGCTCAGAAATCCTTGCTCTGAATGGGTGAGGGTGGTTTCATGGTGGGTTAAAAATACAGCCCCATCCTCAGTGTAACCTTTGATCTTGATTAAAAAGCTTCCAGGGCCAGGCAGCCTGGTCTGCATCCTTTGTTCAGTTCTGGCAGTGGCTCTTGCATTCCCTAATCCCTGTTAATATCACGGCTTGTCAAAGGAGATTTGTGCCTTTCCTGGAAGATGGATGCCTGTTTTGTACCAGCCGGGGGAGAAGGAGCTGCCTCATCAGCTGGTGCTGGGAACAGCGAGTAGCAGACAAGAAAGGCATCCTGTTTTCTGGGAAGAAGGAGTGGGAGGTGGGTGAGCATCTGGCTCTGACTATTAACTCTGGCTGCTAGCACTGCTCCTGTGTTTTCAGGATGCAACACAAACCTCTGTTTTACCTATGCACAATCTATGAACCTCTCCTGGCAGTGCTTGTGGCCAAGGTACCAACATAGTATCCTGGCCAAACTGCAGGACAGATTATGCTCTGCTGACCTATATTCCCTAAAGTCACTTTCAATTAGTGTAGTAGTTAGTTCCCCTTTGTGCACCAACAGATTTCTCCCTGCCATAAGGTTGAGCTGAGACTCCAGTGTCCATGCTGTCTTGGGGGCATTTTGCTGACTCTCATGCAGGCAGAGAAAAGGTCTGGACATCCCTTGCTGCTCGAGCAGCAGTCTCAGCAAACCCTGAGCAGTTTGTCAGCTGTGTCTCACACTGGCACTGAGGGAAGGATGCTCTGGGTGCCCCTTGGGATGTGTGTCCCTGGCTCAGCACAGGCTCCTGCTGCCGGCTGGTGACAGCTCAGCAAGGTGGCTTTTGCCATCTGGAATGGGCAGCAACTTCTGCTGCAATCTCCATCAGGTGGCTCAGGGAGTCTGGCCAGGGCTACCAAATGTGAGAAAAGGACCCCAAAGGCCACTTGGTCTGTTCCCCTTGGCCAGGCAGGATTACATGTGTCAGTGCATTGAGAGAGTCCTCCTCGGGAATTGTTTCTGTCACTGTCCCTTTCCCGGCTGCCCACGCAGCAGCTGAGAGCAGATAATATAATTAGCAAGACTTAATGAGGGACAGCACTGCTGGCCAGTGCCTTTGGTGGAGCTGCTGAGCTCTGCTTGCATCAGGGCAGAATCCACTCTGTTATCAAACAGCTGCCTCGAAAACTGGACGGGATTTTATCCTTTGC
>NW_026612943.1:0-24997 GCF_029582105.1 Oenanthe melanoleuca | reverse complement strand
CTAATGATGATTCTCATCTTTCCAATTTACAGATATCTCACTGTAAGACATTTAATCATAGCTGGTCAGCTTAGGTTGCCTTTGTATTCAGTGGAGAATATTTTCAGTGAGACACAGGCACCACCAGATGGTGATTCATCTAATCTATTTTAGACACCTATTTTAAGACAAGATGAATCACCCACTGAAGGAGCTTTTCTCACAGAATCACAGAAAAATTTAGACTAGCAGGGCTCTCTTAAAGTCAGTGATCCAACCCCTTGCTCAAATCATGGCTAACTTCCAAGTTAGATCAGATTGCTCACGGCCTATCCAGTTGAGTTTTGAAAATGTCCAAGGATGAAGAGTTTACATCCTCTCTGAGCACCTTTATCAGTGCTGAACCACTTTGATTAATTTTTTCCTTATGTTGGATCAGAATTTTCCAGCATCACAATTTGTTATAAATTGTCTCTTCTTTTGTTGTGCACTTGTGAGAACACTCTAATGCCACCTTCCCTACAACTCGCCTTCAGCTTGTTGAATTCAGCAATTGGCTCTTGGCTTTCTCCTTTTCAAGTAACCTAGCCCAGTTCCTCTAGCCTCTCCTGGGGTATCTTCTAGCACCTTCAGCTATTTAAGTAAGAGTCTCAGTCATTTGGTGCTCCATTACTGTACTTTCTCCAATTTGTCAACACCCTGTTTGACATCTGTTTTTGCAGAGCTGCTAACCTGTCCAGCCAGTTGGTCCCCAGCTTGTACTGACTTTTTTTCTCTGCTCACTAAAAAGGAAGCCAGTGCTAACTAGGCTTAATGCTAAAGTTAGGTCATGTAAATAGCAATCTGAAAGGTGATTTCTTTGAGTTTTACAATCTAACAGCTGATTTTTATTCTATTAAATATTAAATTTGGAAATGCTACTATACTTATAATCTTATGCCTTGAAATCCTGCCTGCTTATTAAATGCTTAGAGTTTGTATGTACCAGATGGATACGTTCTCACTAATGAGTCTGCTTGAACTGAGTACCACAGGGGTCTATCCTGACACCTGTCATTGAATAGCTTTGGGAGTGACCTGGAGGGGATGATGGAGGGCTTGCTCTTAGTTTGCAGAGGATACCAAGCTGTAGGAACCCATCAAAATGCTTAAAGGTAGAGCCACCCTTGAGGGACTTAGGCTGGATGGAAGGGCCAGCAGGAGCTATATGAAATTTAGCAAGGGCTTATGCCAAGTCCCACACTTGGGGTGAAACCTTACCTTGGAACAATACAGGCCAGGGAGCAGCTTGGCAGAAAAGAACTTTGTGAGCCTGGTAGAAGACAAAATGCATATAAGTCAGGAACATGCCCTGGCAGTGGAGGCAGCAGCTAACAGCATGCTGGGCTATAATAACAGAAGTATGGCATGCAGGTTGTGCCATACATATGCACATCCCCCCTAAGAGGGATGTGGTTATGTCCCTCCACTCAGAAATTGTTAGGCTGCCCTTGGGGTACTGTGTCCAGTTTTGGATCCCCAAATCCAAGAAAGACATTTATAGAGAGTTTAGAGGAGGGTCACCAAGATGGCTGTGGCTGAAGCACATGGCAGGTGAAGAGAGGCTGAAGAAACTGGGCTTGTTCAGCCTAGAGAAGAGGTGTTGTAGCTGAGCTACAGCCAGGCTCTTCAGAGCAGTGCATGGCAGAAGGACAAGAGACAGTGGACTTAAGTTGCAACAAGGGGTTTAAGTTGGCTATAGTGAAAAGCTTTTTCTCTCTGAAGCCAGTCAAGCAGTGAGGCAGGTTGGTCAGACAGCTTGTTCAACTTCCACCATTGGAGGCTTTCAAGACTCCACTGATAAAACCCTGATCTCAGCTTGACCCTGTGTAGAGCAAAAGGTTGGACCAGAAAACTCCAGAGACCTGTCCAAGCTGAATTATTCTATGATTTCTATTAATTGCATTTAACAACTTCATCTTGCCTTTTAAAATTATTTTTTGTTCTCTTTGGGGGCAGGTGCAGAGATTATTTTTTTCCCTCAAAATCCAGTGTAAGAAATGAGAAGTAATTCTGTGAGTTGATGAAAATACGACATTTAGGCATAAATTTCATTAGTCACGTTTAATGTATTTCCACATATTTCAATTGCTATGTTCCTTTTTTCCCCCCTTAATATAGTAATAAGGTCCTTTAAAAACACCTCTTTAGAAAGCAGTAGTTGCTGAAGAGATCTCCAGATGAACTGGTTAAGATGCTATTCATACAATTACTAGATCTAGATGGAAGTACTCTTTTTTAGCCTAATGAATTTGCCCTTCATGCAGTTCCAAAACACCCATGAGTACAGCGTTTCTCCATTCGGTGCTGTTCCTTTAAACAAAAATACCACTGGGCTAAATTCGGCTCTGCAGTTACTCTGATCTCAGACAGATCTCTGCAATCTTGTTGATTCAGCTTTAGTGATATAAAAAGAAAAAAGCAGTTGAATAGATTCTTAAGACAATAATGGTTAAGGCTAGCAGGGTATTTTCAGAACTAACCATAAAACACTTGAATGTGTAATCAGGCAAGTATCACGCTTTAAAAAGAAGGTCTAGATGAATGTATTTCTATGTTGTCTTGTTCCAAAGCAGACTTCTGTGTCTGTGGATCTTCATTGCAAAACTATCCAGTGTCTCAAATTTTAAGTTGGGTTACCAGTTGCAGGGAGGAGTAAAAAAGGACTGGTTTTATTCTTTTAAACAACCTAAATCTTTACCTTGCTCACTGGATCTGTGAGCTTGACTGAAAGAGCTAAAATGAGCCCCAGAAATAATGTTTTGCAGCAACCACTGTCTGGGGCTTTTGACAGACCTTGCTAAGCCCTTGCAGTTTTGAAAGCACACTCACAATTTGGGCAAAAAAAGTGCACAAGTGAGAGACAGTTTCTCTACTTGGGCTGTCTTCAGCCTCAGCCGGTCTGTACTGGATGTGATTGATCCTCCAAGCTGGCAATTGGAATTGGAGGATCTCCTGCCTTCCTCACACCTGTTAGGTTCATATGATGTGACTCAGCAGAATGATATCTGTGTGCCTGCTCACTTGCATGCTTAGAGGCTTCCTGCCTCAGGGATGTCTGTGTTTATGCCCTGCAAAGCTCTGCTGCCGTCAGAGCAGTGTCAGCATGCTCGCATCTCTAAGCTGTGGGTCGTGCATGTTCTGAGCCTTCTGACTGCTGGAACTGAGGGTGTATCCCTTGATTTGGCTCCTTACATACCTGCATTCCTTAGTTCATTTCCTTGGGGTACTGAGGTGGGGAGGTGAGACAGGGAGTAAGACTCATCCAGGCTCTATGCTTGCCTCTAAGAGGTGGGAAATTACACTGCAGGTGAGGTTTAGCTGCTGCTTTTTGACAACACTTTATGTTAGCTTGTTACTGGCCTTAGGGAAAATAAATGGCTCCATTAAAATGTATGGAAAATGTATATTAATTATAGCAGGAAGTACCTTTTCTTGAGAAGCAGATGGTTCACTGGGTCTTGGGTTAGGAAAAATGATTGCTGCTGGACTCAAGGACAGAATTCTCATGGGAACTGCTTTCTTATGGCAGAGCAGTAGAATGATTTTACTATATTTTAAAAAATTCTATCCAGTTAACACAAAATAGCTTTCCTTGCTATCAGCTTCGATTGTTTTCCATGTCTGTAGAGTAAAAGTACTGGAACTGTGCCTTCCTGGTGTGGCATGTCCTGTGTGCTGTATGAGTGTGCTGGCTGCAGACTCTTTCTCTGTACTTGCCAGGCTTCCATACAGGCACCCCTGAGCTTTGTCCTGTGCTGTCTTGTCTGGGTAACCTGCATGTCTTGAAATTCCTCCTGTATTTTGTTCCTGCATGCCACCTCTTCACACCACCTTAATTCCATATCTGGTGCATGTAGCCTAGGTGTTGTGGCTCATGGTAATTGCTACCTTATGACAAGGACCTGTGTATCACAGAGAACATATTTTTATTTGCTAGAGTATTTTTCTGTCCTGATAGTTTGCCAAAAGGCCTTTGAGATAGGATCTGCATAGCATTTAAAAAAAATAAATTCAAACCCATAAGCAAAATGTGCAGGTGCTTCTGGGCTACAGACATGAAATGTTAAAATGTTTGTTTTGCTCCATATGAAGGGATTTCCTTGAGTCAAGCTTACAGAAGCTCAAGCCTACAGAAACCCTCTGTATGTTGACAGATACAAATTGATTGAAGTTGGAAGATGATGATATGCTATTTGTAGATACATCCTTTCTAGATATATCTTGTTACTTTGCTTTCCTGGTGAGGTAAGTCTACAATAGTGACAGGCATGTTAATTCTATCAAAATTAGTAGTTTCCACCTTTGAAGTAGGTAGATGATTGATAATACTTAACTAGCATTCTGATAGCTAAATCACATTAATATCAGTTTCATAACAAGATTTTAATATCTCTTATTGCAATGGTACAATAAATACACATAGAAAGTACTATAGTAAGAAAAACCAAGCCCCCCCAAGAAGAAACCCAAATCCATTTTTCCCTTAAAATAGACACATTTGATCAATATTTAACATGAAAAATCAGTATCAGTATGTTAACTTTTTTTTCTGTCTGAGACCATATAAAGCAAATTCTTTAGTGAGTTTAATCTGTTTAAATGACATCTTTTTTTAAAGAATTATAAAAATTAAGTTAACTTTTTAACCCGAATTACCTTTAATAATAAGAAAAATTCTTCTGTCCATCACTCTTGATAAATGCTGCAAGGGTTTACACAGGCTGTACCCAAGGCTGTAAACCATTTGACATACTTTCACATACATGTGTCAGAACTGCACTTCTCTAAAACTTCAACCAAGTTCTTCAAACAGCTGTTTTGATTTAAAAAGCAAACACTTTTGAGGTGTCTATAATGAAGAAAATATAAAACATGTGAGGTGAATGTGACCAGAGCAGGGAGGGATTACCATACAACATGCAAGAGTCAGTCCTTGAGGTGTAAATCACAGTGAGTTGTGGATCTTCTAAAAAAGTCTCTTTTGCACAGGCAAATCCAAACCATATGAAGTGTGAAGCTGTCCTAGAAGTTTCCACTTTGATGAGCTTTCACCATAATCCAAGTTTCTTGCTGGCTTGCTGTCTGCACTGCAGGCTCCAGGGCCTTCACACTCTATGAGCTGGGCAGCTGCTCCATGCATGCTGCTTCAGCCTGGGGGACTCTTGCACTTCCAGCTGTGGCAGCTGCTAGGAAACCAGTAGATCATGAGATGAACATCTTGATAAAAGGAGCTGGAGGAGTTCTCGCCCACTGCCTTCTAACTCTGGCAACAGCCAGTGCACTTGGGCTTTGGGAAGCTTGTTCCTCCCTCCTGGAGTGGAGTGTACTGTAGGACTTTTGTAGCAAATTCTGGGTCCTGACCAGCTGCCCTAGGGACTACCACATTCAGCCAAGTAAGTTGGATACTCTGGAAAAAACTGTTCAGATTATGACATGTGTTGACATGAACTGTTCTTTGCCATACTTTAAAAAAAAAAAAAAAATCAGAAAATTTACCATTATTTGTGAGTTGCATCTCATTTTCATGCCAGCTATTGGGGGTGTGTTTGACAGCTGTGTTCTCTCTGTATCTGCAGCACAGGGGTAGGAGATCTGAGAATGTAACCTGAGATCATACAGAACCGTGGTGGAAAGTTTTGGGAGCCTAGATAACTTGAGGTGACAGCACTTGCAACAAGTCACAACAAGACATAAACAAGCACTTGTGGTGGCCTGCGTCCATCTGTGGGTTTTCTCCAGAAGGGCTCCTGTTGTCCTTGGAGGGGCAGAGGTGCTGGGCTCTGCTTGCAGTCTTACCTTACTACTGGGGTCCCTCAGGAGCTGGCAGGGGTGGCTCAGTGCTTCAGCCCCAGCCTCCTTGTACCTGAAAGTCCAAATGTGCTGCAGACCCCGATGAAGTTTTGAGTTATTTCTAAATGTAGTTAAAAAAAAAAAAAAAAATCCCTGAGAACTGTAAAAGACACAGCTGGGCTGCAGCAGCAGCTTTCCATGCAAACACAGTATCTTGTTTAATGGCTGTGAGCATTCCTTGTAGTAGATGGGTGTGTAACAGGAAGAAAATGGTTTAACAGTATCCTTCTGGACAAATTTTAAACAAAAAGTGAAGGTTTTTTTAGCAACTAAAATATGTGTTGCTGAAGGGAGAAAAACACTTCTGCCATTTATCCTGTAGCCAAATGTAAAATAAAGATATATTGTTCTTTTATGTAAGGCTGACTTGTTTCTGTATAGATAGTGGTCAATTTTGCAAAAACATAAAAAAAAAAAAAAATGTGTAATTTTAAATTTGGAAGCTCTTTGAGGCATTAAAATGG
Source organism: Oenanthe melanoleuca (assembly GCF_029582105.1). Taxonomy (NCBI): domain Eukaryota; kingdom Metazoa; phylum Chordata; class Aves; order Passeriformes; family Muscicapidae; genus Oenanthe; species Oenanthe melanoleuca. The sequence goes on along the minus strand of NW_026612943.1, from coordinate 18,662 downwards.
GGGACACTGATCTGTATATTCCTGAATATAAATATTATAGATAAAACAGTCATTAATGCTTTAGAACTATAGGGATTTCTTAAATTTAGTTTTGTTTTTTACAAGCGTGCATTTCAAATTCAGCTTTTCACTGTGTGTGTATGTATGTCATTGCCCTCTACTGGACAGATCTAGAGTAATTTTTTCAGCAATGCTGCCAGACTGCTTGGAGTCTGTGCCTGTTACTTCAGCTCAATCAGAAGAGGGATGCCTTCCCAGTCCAAGTATTAAACAAACATATGGAAATATATCTGTAAGGTGGGTAGGTTTATCTTTGTATTTTGTGTGTTCAACCAGTAGTTTTTTATTTCTAATTTGTAAAAAACCCTGATATTTTGAGATCTTTGTTTTATGGAAAGTTGTGCAAGATAAGATTGCTTATCCTTATTAAGAGCAATCACTTATATGGTATGGATGTGGAAAATTCTCTTTTGTCTTGGTAAAATCTCCCAAACATTCATAAAATGCAAGGATTCAGAAAATTACATTGGCAGTGGAAATATAACTGTAATGGGCAATGTACTTGTGTTGTAGTTCATGGCTAGGTCAATGTCATATATTCTAATCCTTAATTTTTTTTTTTTGGATTAAATGTTAAAATGAATAGGATTAGAATGGTTAAATAATTAAAACCAACTGTCTCACTATTTTCACAGTGCAGTTGGGGGACTCGATCCTGCCTTGTGCCCAAAGCCCCTGTTTACTGACAGCTTGGGCAGGATCAGCTCTTTATAGGTTAGATTTTTTTGCTTTATTGGTATCTGACTTTCTGCTGTTAACAGGACCTTGCCTGGAGGTGGCATCATTTGATACTGAACAGGGACAACTCTGAGGCTTTGAAGGTTTGGGTTGTGGGTTTCTGGGGAAGGAGAGGTGCAAAGTAATCACACGTTGCACCTCCCATTTAGTGAGGGCTGCTGCAACATGCCATTTTTCATGCAGGACAGGAAGGATGGGTTTGGTAAGAGTGGAAAGGGAGGTGACAGCTGCCACTAGTGGGTGGCACTTGGGAGGGTATCTTGTCTGGGGATGCTTTTCCCTCATCTGCTCACCCAGCTGATAGCTGTTCTTTCCTATGGCTAGGTGGACATCTGTACACACTGAATGGAGAGGAAAATATTGCTGCTATCTCCAAAGACAGTAAACCTGAATTTTTAGTACAGTGCCACATAGAGAACATTTGGTTGAACAGAAGATGAAAAAACAGATACTATATGATACAAAAGGATCTAAAGTTGGGAGGGTGGCAGGCAGAGACAGAGGGAAACCCCAGATTTGCTCTATGATGACCTACTGGGGGAATCCCACAAAGTCTTGGGCCTCCAGCAAGTAATGTTTTGATGTTGACCTCTGGCACAAAAGCTGGGAGTAATGATGAAATGATGAATGATCACAGAAATTTGAGAGGTGCTGGAAATACAGAGGAGGATTGGGCTATCACACAGGGAAAAATGCACTGACTTGAGGGCTTTGAGTAGGAAATGGGGAAAGATTTAGTATGTAAAGAGCAACATATCATATTTGAAGGTTTTTTTTAGTCCTTTTCTCATTAAGTAGATATGTAACAGGTGCAGGTCTACAGGCATAACTGTCTGAGATATGGTAGTCAGCATAGTTAATTTTAAAGCAGAAATTTAAATTATTTTAATAAATAAGATGGTATTCTGCTGACAAACTACCATGACTTGGTTTGTAGCAGATTTTAGGACTAGTCTTCAGTCAGCAATGATGTATCATCTCTTGACTCGTGTGATATTGTGCATGTCCTCTTTATTTAATTAATCTTCTTCACTTATGAACTCCAAACACAGTAGTAAAGGAAAAGGAGATTCAACATCTCACTAACAAAAGAGACATACAGTAAAATGATACAGGGAATAGAAACTTTACCTGGACTTTGCACAATCCTTGGTGTTCTCTCTGAAGTGTTTTAAAGCAACCCTGTGCTCTAAAAAAGCAGTATGAAATGAGACCTGAAGGGAAGCAAACCTACACTGAGTCACCTATAGAGTGACATGCAGATGTTTTCAGTTTCCTTAGACACACAATTCATTAGAACTTGTGCACATTAAGATATCTATCACTGTGCATTTACTATTACCTAAACAGAAACATCTAGGCAGAGCTTAATCTCCTTGACATTTCAGAAACAATTTTTTTTGGCTAGCATTTTAGAGTGTGATGAATTTGGATATTCAATAAAACAAATTAGCATAATGCTTTGCATACAGGATATAGATCTTTTGACAAGGCATCAGGTTATAAATGAAACTCATCTGCATCTAGCCAGGAGGCTCTGCTGTGGTTATGTAACCTGGCTCCTTCGCTATCAGTGCTCTAGCCTTTACCATGTTATACCATTGAGAGGGAGAATAGCTTGGACCAGGCATGAGCTACTTTTGGTTTATATTTGCCAAGAGATAGGGTCAAAAGAAAGAGGAAATTAAGGGTAAGAGAAAAAGTTGTCTGTCTAATTTAAATGTTTGAATGCTGTATGGTGGTTTTTAGAGGCAGCAAGAGCTAATAGGGAGTAATTTTTACCAAAATTAGCAATGTTGTGTATACTATTGTGGTTGATGCTGGAATCTGGAATTGGAAGAGATGTACTACATAATCTTGATGACTTTTTTTTTTTTTTTTTTTTGACTCATACCAACACTGGATGCTGAAGTGAATGGGCAACTTGTAGACTAGTGGAATGGTTTCACTACACTATGTTTTCCATGGTTTGTCAGAATGCAGAGATGAGTGCTCTATACATTCTGAAATTGGAAGATGCCTCTAAGAGTGAAGTGGAGATCAGGAGGGCATGTAATGGCTAAAAACATGCTGAACAGCAGAGATAGTTTCTGTAGATAGAAATGTGATGATAAAACTGTGACAAGGTGATAGCTATTGTCATATGAACACAAAGTACCTGGAAGAATCTTCTTTTTTGGTGACTCCCATTGCTGTCCCAGAAAACCAAGCTAAATAATTCCCACCTGTCATAAATGGGAGTCAATAAGGCTAGAAATGTTCTCAGTAAATCAGAGTTAAGTTCATGAGGTGTGGCAATATTTTTTCAAAAATTTACAATCTACATGCCTGACAACGTTCTTTGAAGATCTATTGATGGACAGAAGATACGTTAAATAATTTAAATATAACTTACCAGTTTCACTAGAAAATATGATGCCTTTTTTCTCACTTCATGGGCTGAGTGAACAAACATGCAACTACATCCTTGCTGCTAAAATTTTTGAAGGAAAAGAATAGGGATTCAATAGTAGAGCTTCAGAGGATGTTGGAGAAGCCACATAGGAAGAGTAATTAGGAATTAAGCTGACTCAGAAAGGAATCAGAGTTTTGGACACCAATGGAGCCTATCCAGACAGAAGTGTCCTTCATGCAGTGAGGCTGGGCTGGATCTAAAGCAGGCAGAGATGGTGAGGGTCCTGGCTACAGCACAAGAGTGGTTTCAGGGTACTGGACATGGTATGGAGGTTGAAATATGTGCAGTTTACCATTTATGAGAGGTGACTAAACAGAAGGCACTTGGTGATTAAAGCCCTTGGCAGTTTGTTGAAGGATAGCTGCAAACATCTTGAAATGACAGGGGCTTCAATTAAACCATGCTTTCAGTCCTTCTCATGCAACATTTTAAGTACAGTTTGAAAATATAATTCTATCACCTAAACTTTGTGTTACTTCGGCTGTTTTCACAGAAGTCTTGTTTCTTCCACTCTAGAAAATACAGTACCCTGCCTGGTGGAGGAAGAACATAAGGAATCAGTGTATATAAAGGAGTAGAAACTCTTTGACTTTGACCAGATAATAGAGTGTTTTGCTGTTAGAAATTCAGTTGTGAGTGTACTGGGCAAAATTTTCTGTTCTTCTCACATATACTAGCGAGGGATGTCACACCTATTTGAAACATACTTCACTGATTTTGTAAAAGCATTATTCTAACCAGTGTTAGTTTGTTTTCCTATTTTTCTAAATCACTCTAGGGAAACTCAAGTTCATGGCCTGAGTAGAATCTTAACGATACACAGAGCACATGTTCAAGTGATAGGCCCATGTAATCTTCATTAAGTCTATGCTGTGAATGCCAAGAAATCAGAGTCACTTCAAATAATTTAGATTAGGGTCTCTTTGAACTGAGTGGCTTGTTTCAAAGCCAATATCCTGCTTTTGCTGTGAGCAAGGAAATCCTGCTGATGTTAGTACAATTCCAGGCATGCTTGCCAGGACATCAGCAAGAAAGCCTTTTGCATTGACTTGGACTGGAGAACACTATTTATCTTGGTTCTGCAGTTCCAGGACTCTGAAACTTGCCCTGTTTCTTGGTTCAGAATATTTGGTGATCTTGCAGAAAGTCTGGGGAAGAAACTTGTTCAACAGGATTTTGGATGGGACCAAGCATATATGCCATGCATAAAGGAAAAGATGGAGTGGCAGAAAAGAGCTTTTCATTTTTCTTTTCATAGAGGAAAAGTTGGCAGAGCCATTACTTCAGATGCTGCTGGAATTCTGTTCAAATACTGTAAAAAGACTGCCTTGACGATTTTGTTATTGTTTTAAACAGGAGAGAAAAGCCACTTAGTTAACACACTGGACCTGTGCATCAAAAGGGACATGAGTGTCCTTATCCCTGCTTCACAGCTCAAGGAAATGAAGCTTAGGGAAGTAAGCCTGGCTTGCCCAAGATCATGCATCACAGAGAATTGAATGGAGTGGTAGAACTGGTTTTTTTAACCCTGAAGGGACATCCAGCCTCCTAGAGAGGAAGGCTACTGTCACTAGGTTGTTTTGAAAATACCAAAACTTTCACCACCAAAGATCTGACCAAATGAAGCTGCTTTGAAATGAACTCTTTGAGTTTAATTAGAATAATGTGAGAGAGTCAGTCCAGACTTGCAGCTACTAAATAAGTGTATATCAGAATACAGCTTCATTTTTTTTCCCTAAATTGAAATGTGCTGGAAAAGACTAAAGCCGTAGCAAATTTCCACTCTGTTCTTTCAAAATATTTAATGTATGAAAAATATGTGAGGAAAAGAGGGCAGGGTGATAGCTGTACAGGAACTTCTATTTTTTTCATGTTTTAACTTTGCATACTGCTTGACTATAAATTCAAATTTAAAGTAAAGTTACAGCACTGGTGTCAGTGATAGTTATTGCTCTGGTTCCCCTGTTCTTAGAGATTATTTTCTCACCTGTTTGGATTTTTGAGTGTTTAGGGTCTTTATACTCTGCATCACCTGATTTCAGGTGAGGAATTGGATGCAGTATTTTCCAGCAAAATCTGATTTCTTTTGTATGATTTTTATTTTGGTAGTATGCTTATCTATTCAAAAGTTAAGGTTCCCATAGCAATGTTAACATGGCCACACTGCACATATGCAGCATTTCCAATAACTGTTAATTTATTCTCACTCTGTATCTTGAATGTTGCTGAATTACTGTTGCTGTGGGAACCTAAACTTTTGAGCCTTCTGACTTCTTTGCCTAGCTTAATGCCCATTGAACTCCTTTCTTAATTTCTTTAGAGCTGTTTATGTTACAAAACAGTGGTCAAAGTCAAAACAGATTTTGAATGCATTCTCAAGTAAACAGTTTTATATTTTTGTCTAAGGTGGTTACCCTAGAACAAATAGAACAATAGCTGCACAGTCTGGGGTATGCCCCCAGTTCCTTCAGAAATCAAGTGCTGCTACAGCTGCTGGCATATTCCTCTACCCACATTTACCTCTTGAGTTTAGACCAGGGCCATCCTTGGCAGCAATTCCTGACCATGTGAGTGGAGAGAAGGCATTCAATGACATGGATATTATTTTCAAATCATATGATGAGGTTCATCTACCAGTAATATTTGCAGCACTTGATGTACTTGTAATTTATTTTATTGACTCCTCTCTAAATGATTTAGGGGAACTATTAACCAGAGTTACTGTAGGTGACTGCAGGTTCTTCTTGAAATTAAACAGTAGGGGTCTCCAGTTGTGCAATGACAACTTCTGCACTGTTCCTTTCAAAAGCGTGATGATTTAAGGATTTGCCTGCATGAGGAAAATTGATTGGCAGGACTGTTCCCTTCTAACTAAGAGGGTATAATTTAGCTGTTCTAGAATAACTCCCACATGTGGATGAAATATTCCAAAATAAAAATGATTTTATTCTATAACTATTATTTCACTTTGGAAATGGAGTAATTATCCCAGAATAAAATAATCACCCTACTTCCAGAGCAGAATAATTATTACAGAATCAGAGTTGCTTATTTTGGACTAGTGCATGAGCACTGAGGAGCTGTTAGGGAGAAGTTATTTTACTATATTTGCCCTCCCTAGTGTTCACAGGCAAGTGAATCCTGCTGGTGGCCTTGAAGTTGTATTAGGGAACATATGTACTCCAAAGAAGGGTCTCCAGTCATAAAACCTGAAGTTCCAGGTTAAAAAAAAAGAAATCTTAGTCTAGATTTTAGAGGCTCATTATTAGTACAGGGTGATTCCAGTTAATTAAATAATGTGTTACTAATGTGATACAAGGATTTGGGTGATTTTTGATACTGGAAGCCTTGCTGGTGGGGCTTATCCAGGGCCAAAGGGTTGGAGATTGGAGCTGCTCAAGCGAGAATGAAGCAGTGCCTGTAGAAGGTTCGTAAGGCAATGGGGGATGTACCAAGGGGATGGGTGAGTTTGCTCTTTGCTGGAGTCTTCAGGTCAGGATATGTCAGACCTGCTCCTGCCCTGGCCAAACTGGGCTGCTCCTCCCAGGAGAGGATGAGTGGCTGGCTCCCGTGGCAGCCAGGTTAGAGGTGCTGGCCCGCAGCAGGCGCAGCAAGTCTCGGGATGCCGACGCCTGAAGGAAACTTGACATACTTCCAGAGTCAGTGCAGTGCACTGGTGACGACATGCAACTGCTGTCACCTAGGAAATGGAACACGTTCCCATGGCAACCCCAAGGCTGCCTTATTACTCAGCTTCAAAATGTTGACAGTTGGAAAAAGGCCTCTTCAGATATCACCCCCCGCCCACCCCAAGGGGTTTTTTTCCTCCCTAATAAGTGCACTTTATTATTTAATCTGAAACAGTCAAGGGAAAGGCGTATATTTAACTCGAGATGCTTCATGGAAATAAACCTTTAGAAGAAAAAAAAGCAAGATGCTTTAGACACTTAAAAACTCTACTGTCTCCTAAAATAGTTCCAGATCCTGTGAAGGTAATTTTAATGAAGTGTATGGCACTTCAGTTGGCTTAAATCATCAGTCAGCTTCTGGAAATTTTTTTTTTTAATTTTTTTACATAGTTTGAATCACTCTGAAAGTCTCCAACTGTAAACTGTAACTTTGTTTTGTAACCATATAAACAACTGGGAATTGAAACCTTCATTTTATAGTAGTATGAATGGAGACACACTTGCTATATGCTGCCTTCAGCATTTCCTCAATGTTTTTTTCCATTTTTTTTTAACCTGGCCTGGTTACCTGTGCCCTGCCTCTGGGGTACATTAGACTTTTTGAATTACTTGGTAATGCAGACAAAACATTCACCTGAGACCATAGTTGTGTTAGTTTTTGCACTGTGCCAACTGTAATGTGCCACTTACTCTGTCTTCCTTCTCTTGTTTATATGGCAAAGTATATATTGGCTTGATTTTTTTTTTTTTATTACTTTCACTTATCCTTTGCCTTCTTGATCTCTAGTATTAGGAAGATCTCATTCTTTACCATTTCACCCTATTTTCCATTACTTGGTAGGTTTTCACCTTACTCTTAGTATGCACCTCCATCCAAGTAGTTATTCATCCAGCAGATCTGGTGACCCTTAACACAAGTTCTCATAATTATTGAAAATACAATTTTGGAATTTATGTTCTGAGTACCTCTGACTTGGAGAAATTCTGGACTTACTTCACATTCAAGTCCCTGACATCCTCAATCCATCTGATTTTTCTAATAGAGTTTAACTGAGCTATCTGTTTTAATTGTGGAAATCTGTTGTGCAATTTTCCTTTATATTTCCAGTTAATTTTAAACAGAGACCTCTTGTGATCCTTGTGTCCAAGGTCATATTCTATATTTAGATTTTTTTATAATGTCCTTACTGCTCACTGAAAGCAAATCTAAATTTGCTTTTCTTAGTGCATTGAATAGCTGAAGAGGTTAGCGTAGCTGATTGTATCTGTCATCTTTAGCTCCTTAATTGTATGAGAAAAAGGTTCATCATTGTTAATATTATTACTCTTTGCTAATGCTGTTGAACAAAATCTATCATTTTACTGTGATATGTTGTTTTTATTTCACTGTAAAATACTGAAATTAAACTTCTGATGCAGTCTGGAGGAAAGCAATCTGGAATAGCTCATGATCATCTGTTTGCTGAAATTTCCTGTGCTCGGTGTAACTATGACAGCTTACATGTAGTGCCACTTAATTCTGGAAAGACTAGGAATCACTAATACACAAACAAAAGTAGATGGTGATTCCTCTACGTTGAGAAGCTTATGTGAGCTGTTGCAGGGTTTCACTGTTTCTGCTAGAAGTAACAAGAAAACCTTAGACAGGCAAAGGACTTCTCTCTTGAAGTTTGAGCAATCTTTTATCTGGAAAGGTGAAGGTATTTCAGTACTTACCTCACTGTTAGCTCTGCTCATAAGGTTGATACTGGCAACACTCCCATCAGCTGCTGATTTGGGAGGTGCTGACTAACCTAAACACTGTCAGGTAATCTCTTGGCTGTAACCTCAAGTCAGCTGAGATGTTGTGAGGCTGAAGAGATGGAATGACAGATTAATCCATCTGAGTGGGCCTTGTGACTAAACCTTTGGAAAGAATGTACAAAATCTTGCCCCAGAATCTGGTGGTGTTTCCATAGCCTAATACTCAGAGATAATTTGTAATTGGTGTTAGGTTTCTATCTCTGGAGATGTCCTGGTCTACTAGTGCCTGCCAAGCTTTCTCTGTCACAGTGATCAGAACTGCCTGGGAAGGTGAAATCACGATGCAATAAAAATAAGAACAGCACAGATGCAAGGTGTACTACCCTCTGGCAGGGATATAAATGCAGGTATCTGCATTCTAGGAGGGATTATTTTTTTCTATCATTCACTGAACCCAATAAAAGTGAAGGTATTTGAATAGAATTCAGATATTTGAGGAGTGATTTAGGGACCAAAGCACAGGCATACATGTAATGTGGTTTTAGATTTCCTTTAGTACCCCAGCAAAGAGATGGCAGCTAAGATGTAGGCTTTACAGAAAACCCGTCTTCTTTTAGGGCAGCAGCTGAAAGCAAGACTGAATACCTTATGACTTCCAAAAGCACCTAAGTTCATCTCCAAATAGCTCTATGGATCTAGGCTTTACCCATTGGTGTCCCTGCTCTGCTGGGAGTTCATCTGCTGAGCCCATTCACACAAATGACTGTGTGGGTGAATGCTGTGCTTGCAAGCTTCATTTTCTGGTCATTTCCTCTCAAACAATAAGCTTTTCCAAAGCTCAGCTGTGAGTCCTTGCTGTTCTGCTTGACAGTCCTTATTCTTTCAAAGAAAGATGCTTGTCCAGAGCTCACTGGGGAAAATGAGAGACTATGATAAAGTCATTGATTCCTCTTTGCTGACCTTGACAGAAGGGGAAGGGATTAGAGATCTAAATTTTATTTTATTTTTGTAAGCTTCCTCAAGAGAGAGGACCTTTTTAGTTTCTTTCCCTCCCCACTTCGACTTCTCTCCTTGTCCTTCGTGTTTTCTATTAGCCTTTTTTCCCCTAGGTCAAGATCCTGCCTCTGCTTACTCTATAAAGCATATCTCCCTAAGCCTGTGTAATCATTGAAGGGCAGAGTGTCCTGCAAGCCAAGCAGGCAGTGCTGCTTCTGACTGGTGAGTCGTAGTTTGCAGACTGATCGTGGTGAAGGCCAATAAGATATTAGAGAACAGGGAGATTAAGGGGGGGTGGGGGGTAGAAAGGTTGCTCAGCAACAGTGTGACATAAGCATGGTTGCAGTCTATTTTTACAGCAAGAAGGTTGCAAAAGACTATAGGGAAGGTTCATTTTTTCAGAACCTTATTTGTATTTGTGGGATGAGAGTGGCCTGAAGGGAGGAAAGGCTGTACAGACTGGGCTATTAGCTGTGCACTTGTAATTGCCTCATTGTACAGCCAGGAGTTGGCAGCAGATTAGAAAGGAACAGCCAAGTACAATGGTTATCCTATAGTTTTTGAGGAAAAAGGCCATGGCTGTAACACAAGCAGATCCAGTAGAGAAGCACAGCTGCAGGTAACATCTAGAAGTCACTTTCCCCCCAAGCATCAGATACGATTGTTTAAAGAGTTTCTTTAGAAAGTTTAAAACAGATGGGTGTAAATTTCCTTTGGCCAGCCAAAATATCTGCCAAACAAATTGCTCTGTGCCTGAGACAAAGCCATAAGCCTTTTTTCCAGTTCTTCTTTTCACATTCCTTCCTAATCCCCTAGGAACAATTTTGCCACATACATACCCACCCTCCCTCCGATTTTGTGTCCAGTGATCACAAAATTTATCATCCTTTCCCAAGGGGACAGCCAGGATAGTGTCTCAAGTCTAGCTTGTCACAATGTCACAAGTTTGATTAGCTGAATCAGCTAAAATCAGAGTGGGCCATGCCAGTTTATGGCTTCCTAAAATAAGGTTCATTTATCTTTTTGGGAAGAGGTGCATTGCAAACAATTGACATAGCCTATAACTATTGTAGCATGTCTCTTGATTAGTTTGGCATCAGACAGAGAAGCAAAATGGTAAGGTGGGAAGAAAGCAGAAAAATTTAGAAGCAGAGACAGATGTGTCATGAATTACAATAAATATTTAATCTAAATTTACTATAAAAGTTTTTAAACTTCTTGAAGGTTTAGAGAGAATAACTTTGCACAGTGGTAGAATCTCTTTATCAATCCTTTCATCACTAGAAACTGTACGAAAAAGTTCCTCTCAAACTACTTCATAATTTTCAATTAAAGGTAGTTCTACAAAAATTATATTAAAACCTTGCCTGTGACCCCATTCTGAAAATGTTTTTATTGGATTTTGACGTTTTCGTCATTGTTTCTTAGTTTTTAATTTTATTATAATGATAAATATAGACTTTCAGATATCCATATTTGAAGTCTACAACTCACATGAAAAGTTGAAAATGTCACTATTAGATTATTTGGTGCTTTTTCCATATACATTGTCCTCTTTTCCTTCTTCTTTTTGAGCTCCTCATTCTGAGAAGGCTTAGTAAAATTTTTTGAGACACGAATTGGGAACTCCATGCAAGATATATACACAATTTACTTAATTCTAAAAAATGTTTGCCTCTGGCAGGTGCCCTCAATCAAATGAACCTGTCTATGTAAAACATTTTGCATGCATATTTAATATACCTGAACCAGAAAGAGTACCTGTCTCTTGAGATGATTTTTGAATTTGTTCCCTCTGGCTTAGTTTTTATGGATGCCTTTTCAATATTAACACATTTAAGCAATATAATCCTACTCAATTGCAACTTACTGTCATTCCACACAAATTTGTACTCCATCTCAATTTTGCTGATTATTATTTACTTTGCATCAAACAAAACATCCTGCCAGTTGAAGAGTTAGTTTTTGTAACAGCATCCCATGTAATTTGTTTCTCTTAAACAGTATTTTTGTAAATGCCTTTGATCTCCTATTCATGCAATATTGTGTTTATGTGCCTGAAAAAATTTGCACATTTTTTGCACGTGCATTTGGGAGCTTGGAATCAGGAACTAGTCCTTTTGTTTCAAATAACAATAATATATATAAACCACTGTAATACTCTTATTTTGTCACTGGCCTAGCTGTTTTCTTTATATTCTAACATTTGCTGCCATCCTGTGGTACACAGAGAAAGGCACACATACACAAACAAATGATAGAGTAACATGAATGGGGAGTGTTTAAATATACAGAATGAAGGAACCCAGAGGAGAAAACACAAGTGATTTTCACTTGTTGCTAGTTTGAGCACTGAAGTGTGCATCTCTTTCTCACATATATCAAAAGGAAGACCCATGTATCACAGCAAGAATGAAGAAAAATTCTTGGTAGTTCCACTGAAGGTCCTAAGGAAATCTGAGATTTGAATTTTTTAAAACTGGGAATTCTTCTTTAAAGAAGAAAAAAATTTCAAACACCTTTCCTCCTTACTGCTTAGCTATTACATTGAAAATTTCTTTAAGAGCTGTCAAGTGCCAGATGCCTGAAAAAATTGTTCACAGTGCTACAAAGAAGGAAGCTTCATGCAAAGGCTGCTTATAAGGAAAGCTGGGTTCTCATGCTAGTTTGATCTGCAGTGATGAGGAAAACCTAGAGCCAGTTTTTGTGACACACAGAGAAAGAGGGTAATGACATGCTTTAGATTAGCTGGTGTCTTATTGGCTCATGAACTTGCATTGATTGTGTAAGATCCAACAGATATGTCAGACACTCATCTTTTTCTTGTAGGATTGTTACCTTTGTGAGTTAGATGGAAGATAGAGAAGAGAAACATTTTCATATTGCTCTTAACTATAAAGTTCACCCAGAATCTGAGACATGTTCCTGATGAATGGTTTGGGTCTTTCTTGTGGAGGGACTTGGTTTCAATAAATCAGTGTAGTCTGATGACAGACCTTCAGATCAGCTTTAAAGGTAGTGTCTATATTCCTTTATAAAATAATTTCATAGTTATATGGGGCACTTGTCATCTGAAACAGGGTAAAAGCCTTGGAGAAAAACTGAAGTGGCTCTTCCTTTTCTGCCTATGCTCACCTGCTCCCTCTTTGCACCTTCTGAGAGTCCAGCCTTCAGCCTAATAGCTGGGACCAGGACTTCCAGAGGTTTCTCACCTACTACAGAGATCAGAGGACTCTTCGTAACTCCTGGGTCATCTTATAAATCAGTCAGCATTCCCCAGTCCTCTGAAGCATTTTGAGGCTAATAAATAGGTGGATTAATATGGGCACACACTGAATGATTATATATATATATGAAAAGTGAGATCAAAGGTCACTTTGATCTGGAAGTTGAAAACAAATCTAAAATGCCCAAATAGTACTGTTCTTAATTTAGGGATTGAAGGTGGCATTTTGTTGCCTTTCCTAGGGCAGACATACTTAATTGTGTACAGAAAAGTGAAATCTTGTAGAGCTGGACCTAAGAGTGTGAGGAAATGGGACTAAGTTTGAGTGTAGAACTGCTTGGCTCTACCTCCAAAGTTTGTTACTTGGCATTGGTATTTTCTGATAAGATTTGTCCCTTTAAACTACCTGGCAATCTAGGTTTTTTCTTATTGCTCTTTCCTTCTTGCCTTTTCAAGGAGTGAGAGATTGTGAGGTGTTTCAGGTTTTTTTGCAAAGTAGAAGGCATTCAGATTTCCCCTTCTTCACCAAGAAATGAGAACTGGAAATGTAGTTATTCTCTGGTGAGGTCTGTTGCAGGTAGTTTTTTTTTTTTTTTTTTTCAATGGAAAATTGGATGACATGGCTGGAAAAGGTTTGGTCTTTCCATTCTTCTAGGTGAGAAGGATGAAGAACTAGCAAAGACTTTGTGATGCTGTAAGTGTTAACAGTCCTGCACAAGACCCAAGGTTGTGAGACATTGTGCCAGTTCTCTAAGTAGAGAGATGAGTAAAAACATTCCAGGAGAAAATTCCCATGGAAATAATTTCAAAGCATATTAAGGATGAGAGGGTGATTAGGAGCATGGATTCGTGAAAGGCAAATCATGTTTGACCAGCTGGATAAGTTGCTATGATGAGATGACTGGCTCAGTAGATGTGGTTAGAGGGGCAGATGATGCTTATCCTGATTTTAACATGGCTGTTGCAACTGTCTCTTCTAATATCCTCACTGACAAGCTGATGAAGTACAAGCTAGATAAGTGGACAATGAGGTGGACTGAAAACTTGATTTCTTGACCTGATGAGTTGTGACCAGCAGGATGAAGTCCAGCTGGAGTTCAGTCACTGAGACAAATACCATTTAACATCTTCATTAATGACCTGAATGATGGGACAGTGTATCCTCAAGAAACTTGCAAATGACACAGAACTGAGTGGTTAATGCATCTGATGGTTGTGCTGCAAATCAGACAGCCTGGAGAAATGGTCCAACAGGACACTCATGAATCTTGACAAAGGCAGATGCAAATGTCTTGAGCCTGGATGAGTTCCCATGCATCAGCATAGGCAGGGAGCTGGCTGGTCAGCATATGGCTTTGCAGAAACAGACCTGTGCTTTGTGGTGAATAACAGGATAGACATGAGACAGCAAGGCATACTTGTGGCAAAGTCAGTCAGCAATTTCCTGGGCTGCATCAGGGAAAGCAGTATCAGTGGACAAGGGGAAGATGATCCTTCCCCTCCACTCAGCACTGGTGAGACTCATCTGGAACACCAAGCACAGTTCTGAGCTTGCCTCAGAGGCAGGGGCTGTGGACATGCTGGGGTGAGTCAGCAAAGGTGGTTAAGGACTTGCTTGGGGCATTTGACATCTGAGAAGAGGCTGAGAGAGCTGGGACTGTTCTGTACCAAACAGAAGACTCAGGCTATCTGATTAATATCTCTGATGGAGTGGAGTAAAGAAGATAAAGCTAGATTCTTCTTAGTAGTACCCACAATGGCTATAAGAGGCAATGGGTACAAACTGAAAGACAGGAACTGTTTAAATGTTAGCAAAACTTTTTTTAAACTTAAGGGTGATTGAACACTGGTCCAAGTTGCCCAGAGAAGCTGTGGAGTCTCCATCCCTGGAGATATAAAAACCTCAGCTAGATGCAGCAGCCCTGAGCAACCTGCTGTAGCTGGCCCTGCTTGAGCAGTGGGGGGTGTGGACTGGATTATCTCCAGAGGTTCTTTCCCACCAAGATTCTGTGACTGCTGAGATGAGCAGCAGGAAAATGCTACTAGACTACCTTTCTCCAAGGGAAAAAAACAACAAAAAAAAACAAGTGAGGGATTTTATGCAGTAGAAAGCACTAGATATGGGGCTATTAAGAAACAGAGACTCTTGTTTGATGAGAGAATTTGCTTTAAACAGTGTCTTTTCATCCTAAAGCACGTCTTGCTTTTTTGTGCTTGCTGCAGGCTTTTCCTGCCACATTAGTAAAGCAGAACCCACAGATCTTCCTCAGATCAGCAGCTCAGAGAGCTTCTTGAGTTTGGTAGAAAGGGGATGCATAAAATATTAGTGTGAGGCATGCTAATATATCCTGCCCCTTGAACAAGGGTAAATTTTGTTTGAATTGGAATAGGCTGAAAGTGGGAAAGTCTAATGGTCTGTGTCCAGGGAATGTGTGCAAAAGACTGAGGATCTGAAAATGGGGCACGGGGTGTTTATTGTCAGTGGGCACCAGCAAGCCTGCCTGCTCCTGCCCAACCCTCCAGAGCCATCAGTCCCTGCCCCAGCAATCTGCAGCTGCAGCAGGGCCCATCTGCAGCTCCCCACAGCTCTGCCCAGCCTCAGCCCCACAACCTGTCCCAACCTGAGCCCAGCCCCAGCTGCCTGCACCTGGCTGGGCTGGTGGGACAGACCCTGCCCTGACAGACCCCATGGGCAGTGCCCACCTCCTGGGGCCCTGGAAATTGCTCCACCACCTTTCTAGAGATGTTCTGAGGCTGTTGGTTAGTGTTGTGTTCATTTGAAGTTGACTTTGACTCCCTGGGGTTTCTCTGGGACCCAGGTCCTGGCCAGAGCTCTGGCAGGAGGGCTGATACCAGCACCCTTTGTCACAGCAGAGTCCTTGGGTGAAACCTTCCAAACTTTACCTGTGTTTCACTGACTTTGAAAGACACTGTGCTGGAATCAAATTAGCAAATGTAATGTAGGTACCTGGAGGACTCTGTTCCTTTTATTTCTGTGACAGAGCCTTGCTATTAAAATAGAATAATAGATGTGCACTAGGTAGTGCATTAGGAGAAAAAACAATGGGTAACTAACTTCTGAAAGCTATAGATAGTGCATTAAATGGTGACTTTTTTTCTCACTATCTTGGGTATCTTGTCATATGTTAATTAAATGCCTGGAAAAATCTTTAGGAGGTAATAAGAAGATAATAGTGCATAGACTTTAATGTAAATTTGAAGCATTACACTGTATATCTTCTTCTGTCTTACTTTTAAAGCTCAGTAAGAATTCTTAGCTCAAACAATTGATCTTAATGTACTAAAAAGTAAGACAATTTAAAAGTAAATTAGAGTTGAAAAGCAAGCTTTCTGAATTCAAGTGATTTAGTCTGTCTTCATTGCTTGAACTCCCCATTTCCCACTTGTTTATGTATCATTTCGGAGTTTATATAACAGCAATCCTTGACCTAGCTCATACTGTCCCACTGGGAAAAAACAGATCTCTCATGTATTTCTTTGTCCCTCTTTCATGCCCCTTTTTCCTTCCCTTTTTGAAGTCTTCTTCCTGTGGTTTTGATCATGAGTGTAAAACTATAGTCCATGTGCATTCATGCAAAGGCGTTGGAAGGATGTCTGCCCTGGCCATAATGAACTGAATTCTGCTGTCTTTGGCAGGAAGATGAGAGAGGGACACAGCTTCTGATTATCCTTATGGCTGGAGTTTGTCATTGTAAAAGCTGATACTTGCATTCCAGCAGGGCTTGATCCTCTGAACCACACAAAGGAAGCTCACCATTCATCTTTGTCTTTCTCAACACTAATTGAAGAGAGTGTGCTTTGCTCTGAGGAAGAATACTGGGCAAAGCTCTGCTGCCCCATCATTACTGTTTTATCTAGTAAGAGTGGATATTTGTTTATGTTAGATCTAGATAATAAAAAGATTTTTGGAGTGCATGCACAATACATTCATCGTATAAGTTCCTGAACACTGATGCCCTTGCCATTTTAACATCTTGTGTGGGCCTCTGAAATCCTTCAACAGAAGAATACATTTCTCAAAACACAAGGGAAATAGGAGTTTCATTCACTTAAATTCTGATGTCACTTAATTTCTTTCTTTCCCTTTCTTCCTTCTTCCTTTACTCCTGGAAAGGGAGACTTGACACTGTGTTTTCAGTTGTTCAAAGCATTAAGAATAGAAGGGCAGCCCTGGATTTCTGTTCTAGCTGTGGTGTCCTCAGTTAGAAGGGACCCTGCTAGTGGACCCCAGGATGTTTCTTCATAGTTAGGGATTCATGAAGTGTACAGAAATGGCCCACTTCAAATCCCAAACAATTTCCATGGTAGTTCACAGTTCTGTCATTTACTATATCAAAAGTAAAAATCAATTTCCATGATGTCCAGAGAGTGTTGTAATTTAGATCAGAAAACAGGGATCCCCTTTTCCTGCATTCTAGGATAGTTATTTTCTGCAAGTTTCTGTGTGATAAATGTTTGCTGTTTTTTCTTGGTTTTGGCTTATAAATGAAGTAAAATAATGCTCCCCTCAATCTGGAAGGTAACGTTCACAGAAGCTCCTTTATTCTGTACAGCAGCAGTGGTGGCTGCAGCCAAATAAAGATTTAAATTTTACCAGATTTTCTCATTCATCTGCAAATCTCTCCAAAGGTGAGAAACACATAAAAATTGCAAGTAATTATGACTTGTATGTTCCCTTTTTGGTGGAAACACCAGCTTTGGCAAAAGAATTCCCTTTTCTGCACCATTATCAGTGATTTTGATGACACTACACCAAGCAGGGGCTCTGAGTGGGCAGTTCAAAGCATAGTCACAGTAGTATTTCAGAAAACTGTACTTTAGGAGCTAAGAATTCATTATTTTGATGTGCAGAGTTGTTCTTTTTTTCCTCATATTAAAAATATCTAACCATTAAAATAAGAAATTAGTGTTTTCTGAAATGAATCCAGAGTGACATTTGTCTTTTCCTGTCCAGCTTGGTCATCAGCCCTACTGTGATACTTAAGATAGCCTGAGCTCCCCTAGTGCTCAAATACCTGGCAACACAGCTTGCCAGTCTCCAGTACATGTTTGTGTGCAAGAATAACTGTTTTGCTAGGAAAAAAGAAAAAAAATCACAGAGGGTATATATTTTTTCTTCCTTTCCTAGAATTTAAATAATCTTGTCATAATATTAATGGGCCCACTTTTTGAACTGTTGAGTTTTTAATGACTTCCATTGTTTTCAGCCAAATAGCTTTGTGTTAGAAATTGTAGCAGACAGAAAGGTAGGTGAGAGGAAAGTACCCCAATCTGTATTTCTCTTTCTTTTTTTATTTCTCTCAGTGCTGTTTTTACTTCACTGATAGATAACAAAATTATAGCTGTGATTATATAGCTATGTAGCATGTTTTGTAAAAACAATGGACATCAAAAGGGCAAAGTTAAATTTCTCAATTTTAATTTTCAGAAAATTCTGTTTCTACCTGGATAAATTGTGATTCTGCAATCTGTAGCTAAACAGGCAAATTCTATTCCCTGTCCTGAAGAGATGAACACCCAGGTTCTCCTTTTCTCCTTATATCTCTTTTAAAGACATGGACACCTGGGATATAGACATTCACAGTGGATTCTGATGGTTTGAGGAACTTAAGTATGTACATTGTCTGTGAAAAATCTACTGGCAATTTGCTTATAGAATGGAACCAGCTGTAAAGAAAAAAAATTGACTGCTGCCTGATGCCAGTAAATTTCTGGTTTGACTAACAGGTTGATC
>NW_026612942.1:0-24997 GCF_029582105.1 Oenanthe melanoleuca | reverse complement strand
GGTTTGCCCCTGGTCCAGTGTATCTATGCCTGTCTGCCTGTACAAAAGACTCTCTGCAAGTGACAACAGAGAACGGTTCTTCTACCAATACAGAAGAACAAAATAACTTAATTCAACTTCAATTTCTACCGTAGTCTATAGGCAGAGACAGGAAGAGAATGAAAAGCAGTATTGGTGTTGCTGTGGATAACTGCAGCACCAGAAAGCAAGCAGACTTCAGAGGAGTAGCAAGCCTCAGGTGCTTCTAAATAAGTTTGAACATATGGTTTAAATACCTAAACTTAAAAAACAGATGAGTAGCCTCAAGAGTTTAGATGCAATGCTAACTTTCAGAGACTGACTTCTATGTTTTATTGCAGATATTACTATCTTAAAATGAGAGATGCCCAGAATTACCCAGTCATGCATTTCTTGCTCTGTTGTGGCTGCCAGGCGGATTGGCCATC
The DNA here is from genome assembly GCF_029582105.1 of Oenanthe melanoleuca. Taxonomy (NCBI): domain Eukaryota; kingdom Metazoa; phylum Chordata; class Aves; order Passeriformes; family Muscicapidae; genus Oenanthe; species Oenanthe melanoleuca. Next base: position 24,551 of record NW_026612942.1, on the reverse strand, counting down.
GCTGCTTCGTCCTCTCCGGTGTGTACAGTGCAAAGGAGTGCTTGGCTTCATTCAGCACTTCAACTATAATGGTCACTTCATTCAGGAACACGTGGATGTACTAAGGCAAGAGAAAAAAACCTGTCACTAAGACAAACCTTCCACAGAGCCAGCATTTCTGCACTTCAGATTTACAAACAAGGAATTCCTGCCAAGGACAGCAAAAAATCAATTCTTGGTGCAGAGGGAATGGGACTCGGTTTCCAGCCTTGCCCTATCTCTGATTCTTATGGCCTGCAGGCATTAACCCTACTTGGGAAGATTCTGTCCAGCCAAGCAAGGCTCTTCACAACCAAGAACATCCTGAACTTCCAGAAGAGTTCCTAATTAGTGCAGAACTGATGGTTTAAGCAATGTGAGTGTTTTGTGATTGGGTATTTCTGACACAGAATTAACACAGCTCAGAAAAGGCTGTGGTTTGCTGGTACCTGGGGTTACCTTGAAAATGGTTCCCAAAGCTCAGAACAGTAACATGCCATAAGTTACCTCCTTTAAAGAAACTGTTTCCCTTTTTTTTTGCCCAAAGCAGCTCTCCCAGGTCTGCAGCTGCACACACCTTTTTCTCCTCATGGTACATGTAGTAGATGAAGAGGATGCTGTCGCGCATCCCATCGCTCCCAGTGAACTGCTCCAGTGCAACTCGAACGTCCATCCACTTGTGAGGCTTCCAGTTCCTCCACCACTGCAAGGCTCCAGTTTTAACCCAAACCGACTGCAATGCAAACACAAAATTACAGGAATAAAGAAACTGCACCACTCTTTTCCTCCTAAATATTGTTTTTGTGCCCACAAGTTGTGTCTGCTGCAGGTTACTCTGTATCACCTCATCCTTCATACACCTGTATCACAGATTGCCATACAGAGTGTATGAAAGCTCACAAAAGTGGATAAAAAGATACTGAAGTAGCACGTGTACAACAGTAGTAACATTTTTACCCTGCAAGAATGCAGTTGCATGGAGATAGTAATTGACTCAAGTTTGCTCTTGTTATAACCCAACTTCTTTGGAGTTTAAAGGTTTTTGACATAATTTTTTTTAAACTTGATTAAACCCCTGGACTCCAATCAAATAATTCCAGATGTCATTTGGCAATTAGCAATGAAGGGACCAAAAATATGAATGAATCTGAAAAGAGCCAAGGAGTCATAACAAAGGGAACATCAAACAAAACCGCTGCTATTTATGTGCTGCCATTGACGTTTGCATCATTTATTTACGCAAGTTAAATTAGTCCTAATGGCCACGGAGACGGAAGCTCACCTACTTGAGTCACTGCTTCAATTAAGATGCCTCATCTTGTGGTGGAATAATTCATACAATGTTCTGCTGTTGCAACCAGTTCTCTGAGGATTTGAGGTCTCACAGTACCCAAATAATGCTGACCAGTGCTTTGTTTCTTCCTAAATAAAACTATCTGATAATGCTTTTAGATGAATACTGCTGATCCATGTTTGACAAGCTGTTAATTTCCCACAGGGAGCTCAGACATTAATAATCCAGGAAAGTTATCATAGACAGAAGTAAGGGCAAGAATTCAGGACAGTAATCTCAAATCAGTGTGTCAGAAATGTATTACTGATTCCCAGATGTGTTTAGAAGATAAGAGATAAATGTCCTCACTGCTTACCTGCTCAATAGCCTGCTCATAGTGCCTGAAATTCTCCAGTTCCCGCTTTGTCCTTTCACTGAGCTGCTGAAAAATCTGCTTCCTCCACGCTGCTGTCTGTGCAGGAGTGATGGACAGGGACAGAGACTGCACAGACGATGACAAACCTGGGACAGAACCAAAACCAATAAGCTCCAGTGAGCTTTGAGTACAGTTCTGTGAAAGGTAAAACACTGCACTCCTTTGAACACCAGACTGGATCAACCCATCAAAACCATTTTTATAAGGATTATAGTTTGGAGTCAATGTATTACAGCCAAACTTTGTAAATGATGCATAGAGATAGGATCACTAGATGATTATATAGAAGCTTTTAAAGCCACAACCTTGTAAAAATCAGAGTTTTCTCAATGAACTGCAAGATAATTTCATAATATAGTGCATCACGAGTTAGACTGTTAAATACTGGGATGCCACAGTTCATGGTTTATTTTACCCATTTCAGTAGGAATGGCAGATTGAGGCAGTTATTGCTGGCATCTGCATCTCCCAAGAGAGCCCTTTTCAGTCCTTCCTGTTACTGCCCAGTGATATTATGTGTTTTGCCCCAGGCTGCAGTTTCAGTACAATTAAAAATGAGATGTAGATCCAGCACTGATTACTTTACAAAATTGCTACAGGAACTCAACAGAAAATATCACTTTTAGGTTTATTTATCTCAAGCCCAAAGTGCTCTGCAGCTAAATACTGCAGCACTATGCTCAGACATGAACCTATTAGCAAACTGCAGTAAGAGAAAGTGGGCTAGTACAAGTTTTGCACCATGGTTTTGCTCAGAAAAAACAAACCAACATTTTTCTTAAAGAGCTATTAAGCTGTGACTGGAACTGGGGTGTGCTGTGGTGACTGGTCAGTACCTGATGGAGCAGTGAACCACTTGAGTGGGCTGTGCAGATCTACCAGACAGCCTCCCCCAGACACCCAGGCCCACAGTGGGTGCTCGTCGGCTCCATACTGCTCTTCAGCTCCCACCGAGAACACGCCCAGGGAAGAGAGGCTGGATGTGTCTGCAAAGCTGCTGACAGACAGCACTGGATGCTTCTGAGCCTCCTTCAAGTCAATGTTTATCCACTGCAGTTCTGCAGAAGGGTTTGAGTTTCCAGGAGATTTATTCATTTCAAGGTTATCTTTCTCACTACTAGCTGAAGCAGCAGTGGCTTCTCCTTGCTCAGAGTGCAGAGGATCCAGAGTGAGCTGTGCAGATGTTTCAGCCTGGCTGGCTGCAGCTCCCAGCAGGGCAGTGCTGGCAGGGCTCGTGGGCACGCCGGGCTCTGTATCAGAGGAAGGATCTGCATCACCCTGAATGACCGCGCTTGTTTGGTTCTGAATATCATCAGTAAAGAAACAGCCAGCACTGAAGGACAAATAGATAATTAATTATCATCCAAAGCATTGTAAATCAGCACAGGCCTTAGATCCCAGACACACAGAAACTGACTTAGTGTTTCACTGTAGGAAACAGCAGACTTCTCTTTCAAATGTCAAATTCTATCATCAGAGGAAAGAGTCTAACAAACCAGTTTGCCATCTGGCAAACTGGTCGAGTAAATCTGAAACATAGGAAGGAATTTTATTGATCTTTTCAAACAATTGGTGGTGTTGGCTGCCTACAACTCTCAGGAAAACATCCCATTTTCTGAATATGAAATAACTAATAGGATTTTTTAAAACCCATTATCAGCCTTATGATTTATCTTTGCTAAAGGGAGCTTCTCAGGACACACTCTGGTTCAAACATGTCAGAGCCATTGGTATGTGTGGTACAGCCCAGAGGCCACAAGCAGAGGGAGTAATTGATTTAACCTCCCTAGGAAAAGAAACGTACAGTGACACTCAGGAAGAATAGTTCCTCAGTGGAGTTAACACTCCTTCATGGTCTTTCATAAAAAACATCTTCTCTTATTAGAGACTAGTTCCAGATACTGATAGTAAAGCCCAGAGGAACATGCTTTACTGCAAGCATGCAGTGAACTCCAATGTGGGAGCTTCAGGTTCTTCTCTGAGTGCAACAACTGCTGCTTATTGTTAATTTTAATGGCAAAAATGCAAATGCCCTTTGGCATACATAATGATTAGAGATGCCTTGAATGTAAAAAAATATCTCCTAGCATTGAAACCCTTGCTGTACAAAGTCTTGAGCAGGTATTTGATGAAGTACCTGAGCAGACTTGTTGAGCTCCCAGTCTGAGATCTGTCACTCTCTCTGCCAGACACAACTGCCTTCCATGTCTTCCCACTGAGCTCGTTTGGTGTGACACCTTGTCGAAAATAAATCGCTCTGTCATCGCAGCCGATTCCCCACACCTGGGAGAGAGAGGGCTTGGTGAAGGAAGTGCCTTGGAATGCAGCAGGTATCAGATACAAAAAAAGGTGCAAGGGTGCAGAACTGAGCACAGAAAACTGCTGGACACAGCGTTTTCCTTTTGTGTTCTTCCTTAATGCTGACACTGGAGATGCAAAACAAAATTCTGCACCCAAACCAGTCTGCAGCTCCCTGTGCCATACAAGACACGTGCTGGCTGTCACCTTCAGGTGCAGAATTGCAGAATTCAGCCACTTCCCCTCCCAGCAGTTTAAGCCCAGGGCCCCTTTGTCCAGCCACTGCTGAAAGGCCTCATCATGTCTGATGAGCTCCTGCACTAGAAGGAACATACCCCTCAGAGGTAACATTCCCCTTTAGGGGAGAATGTAAATACCCTCTCAGCTGCTCCCCATCTCTCTTACCTGGTTGTTTAAGCCTACAGTTACCATCATCATTTCTCCAACCATTTCAATCCAACTTGTCCCACAAGGATTATGTGAATTCACTCCTCTTCTAAACCACACCTACAACAACGACAAAAAGTCTAAATTATTCTCCTTCTGCTCTAGCAGAAATTTAGTTTCTTTAGTGGATCTCTAACACTGACTTGCCACACTGTCTTAAGAAGTCAATTACTTCCTTGATTCTTTATCAAATAAAACAATTCTCCCAATAGTACCCACCTTGTGTGTCCACCTGCAGCCAAAAGGAAAGCCAAAAAAGGAGAGGTTTTTATAGGACTTTCTGTGACAGAGTTAGTTTTTGTGCTGTTGGAAAAATACTTTCTATTACTACCAACATGTGGTTATTATTTTTGATCACTCTTTATGGGTTCTAAATAGTGTTCTTGCATTCAAACCCTGGAAGCAGGGCTGCTAGAGGGAACTGTCAGGGGAATGTCTTTAGCAGTACAGCTCTTTAAATTGTTTCCCTTCAGATCTGACTTTACCAATCTGAAAATGTCTGTGGGCTGTGCACCTGGAAGAAGTTCCCTCTGTGTGTAGCACATATCCATACAGTTAGAGAAGCAAGCAGCTCCCTTAGAGGCTGTTGGTTGAACCCCATAACATCAGGATACTTGACTGCCCTGTGGCAGATCTGAAGGAATATGCACCAGTTTATCTCCATTTATTACAGTGGATTTATCTGGCAGATGGAGCAGGCTGGGCACAGCCTGTTTCCATGGCTCAGCTGACAAGTAGTGACTCACTACAACAGAGAAACTCAGCAGAACTGCTGCACTTGCACAGAGTTCAGGCCTGGCTTTGAGTTCAGTGTGAAGGAGCAGGGAGTGGGACTCCATGATTTTATGGGTCCCTTCCAACTTCAGATGTTCCATCATTTTGAGTTCAAACTCCAGTAAGAAAGTAATTACACATCTACATAAGAGATACCTCACTTAATTAAATACCAAACCCCCCACATTGAAGAGGGAACAGGTGCAGTAGGAAGATAAAAAAATAGCATCATGCAGGAAAGTGTAGATGAGAATACTCCCCCTGCTGCTTTTGATGTAAAAGTCAGTCCTTGTGGAAACAGGAGTCACTTCAATTTTGATGCTTAATATCCCTTAGAAGAGGCTCCTCATCCAATCTCCACCAATATACCCACTCACCTGCCAAATCTGTCTAACTTGGGTTTAGAAAATTCCTTCCAAAAGAAAAGTAAAAAGCCTTCCTTAAATTCAATTCAACTATCACAAACCACAGAGCATTCCCATAACAGCAAGGGGAACTAGAAATCCCCAAACCATGGTGATAGGGAGTTCAATGCTTCCTGTGCAAGTTACACTCCTGTTTGAGGGCAGCAGACAGGGAAAGGAAAGGGAAGAAAAAAGCAAAAACAGAACATGAGCCCTCTTACTTTTCTATCCTTTGTAACACACCACACCACATCGACACCCACGGAGACGTGCATAATCCCATTCTCAGAGCTTGGAGACTCCACAATACTCCAGGAAATTCCTGCAAAAGACAGAACACAGAAGGCACTGTGGGTTAGTTTCTTATTCAACACTATACAAATCAAAGGGGTATCCAGCCAGATTTAACAAACTTTACCTTGAGGGTTATTCCTGTCAATTCCTTCTCTCACAATAGCTTGCCCTTCCCAGAGAGTTGCCCAAAGGAGGTCATAGGGTCCACAGCTGATCTGTACAACTTCACCAGGAGTAGAGACTAAGGACCACGTGGAACCTTCTGGATTGTGATGGCAGACATTTTCTCTGTACCATAACTAGACAAGTTTAAAAAAACAAAAATGAAATAAGAAAAAAAAAAATTCACTACAACAATGAAACCATTGAGACAAGAGTAAAGAAACTAGAAAGAACAGCTGTCTTTTAACAACAGGAATGTTTCATGTAATGTATGGCACTCTGACCTTTAAAGGTACTTTTTTTGTGTTGATTATGCAGTTGAAGCTATTTCCTTATGTACTAAGGGAGGAGGCTGCTCTACAGAGCAGCTTTTGTCATGGAACTGCATCTGGATTGGGTACAGTAACCTATTGCTACAAGTTCTGTGTATATTTCAACATTTAAACCACTTCAGTGTATTTCAGGGCATGTTATATAAACCAAGAGAGAACAAATACATAACAGAAAAATGTTACTGTTTGCTGACAGCCTGACCTCACATTCACTGAACAGAGCTTGCCACAATATGGGGGAAAATTCCATTCTCTGTGCAGCCTTTGGTGACACCCAGCCATTTGATAGTCTTGGACTGTGCAATTTTCTGTAGATCACAGTCAAAATAGGAAGGTCAGAGACAGAAAGCATCCTGTGGCAGTCATATGAATGCTCCACAGCATGACTGCTGAGTGCTCTATCTTCATTTTTAGGAATATTTACTTCCCTGAGAACTTTCATTTGGGAAATAAAAGCATTTTACAATGGTAGTCAAGTAAGCCTGCAGACTGGGATGCTTGTCATGCATTACTAGAAAGTATGAGGAATAGGGAGTTTTATTTTAAACAATTTAACCAAGATTGCTTGCCTCTCCAGGCAGTCCCAAATGTGACTGAAAGCTCAGGCTATCTGTTAAAAATATTACATTCTGTCCTGTGAGACCACAAGTTAGAAACTGTCTAGACACAAAGGAATATTAGATACATGCTGTAAGGATGAAGGAAGAAAAGCAAGGATCAAATCTTCACAGGACTAAGCAAAAGAGGAGACCCCATGGGAGGCCTAAAACCAACAACAACAACAGAGAAAGATGTGTAGTTTTAAATAGAAAATAAAATTAAAACATTTCAGAGCTGGATGCCACATTGCCAGATCAAGAGATGACCACTTTTCAGTCAGTAAGTCTTAGAAACCCATTTTGTAAACTCTTGAATCATCCCTGTCTCTCCACCCCAAAGGCACAGCACAATGCTTCACCAGAACCTTTGTCAGGTTTTAAGGCTCCTTCTCCTGGTTCCTAGCAGCAGTCAGCATTCTGGGCATTTTTCAAGATACAAGATACCACTCAGCCCCAGTTTTTAAGATTCACCTGTTCACAGAGGTTAAAGGCTTCCATTAAACAACACCCTAGAAGTACTAAGCTTTTCCATTTACAACACAGCTTGTTACATAATGTAGTCCCAGAGCAGCTTCTCATCCTCTGCACAAGCAGCGCATTATCTTACTGATATAAGACAATAACAACCCTGCCTTGCTTTACAAGCATTTAACTGCTTTTAACTAGTAATTTTTATTAGAAAACTTAGGGAACACACACATACCCTTCCTTGCAAAGAAACTGCCCACACTGAGAGGCGGCCGAGAGGCTCATCCGTGATCTCCCATCCTCCGACGGAGATGTCATTGAAAGGGTCTGGCAGCTGGTTTGGCTCATCATGGGACACAATCTGGAGCAAAGGGAAGGAAGGTTGAAGAGAAGAGACACTGCAAACAGGTGACTTGGGTAGTGGCATAACTTGGTTATGTATCACTTCCTAGAGTGGCTAAGCATGGAGATTCTTGCTGTCATTCACAGCCTGCACAGAGGGAAAACGCTGCCAAGGTAGCATGGAGAGGTCTGTGTTTTGCACCCTAACTAAAGGAAATTTTTACTCACAGAACAGTGCATACAGAATTGGAAATCTGGAAGATCACAAATTACAGATTTTCAATCTTCTTAGAATGGAACAACGATTATTAAAGAGCAGTTATTCTCATGGATAAAGGACGTAGCTTGTGAATGATGCAAGGCAGGTGCCACCTCGAACAAGAGTGCTTTGTCACACAACCAAAGGAAGTTAAAAAGTTGATCTGAAATTTGCAAAGGAGCTGAGCATCCATCTCTAATTGCATCACCATGAGATTTGGCACTTTATTACCACAGGTTTCTATGAGAAATCCCAGCCTTCCATTTATGCTTACAAGAATAGCAAGTTGGAAGTGAAGGAATCCAAGTCTAGCCTTACAGAGAATTCATAAAAAATTAACTTCCCTGCACTTATAATAATTATTTCAGACAATCAGTTTATTTAATATTTAAAAGAGATCCAGAACCTTCGCCCAAACGTCCCGTGATTTGTATCTCCTGTATCTGATCCATCTCCTGCGTCTGACACAAGAATTCCATTTCTTATCCTTTGTGTAGGTGCTGGGGAAGTCTATGGCATAAGTCCAGCCCTGCAAACAGAGGTTTTCTTGTATGAAAAACAGGATCAAGGGAAAGTTTAAAGTCATAATTCAGAACAATTTTGCACAAAAGTCACAGCACAAGTCACTCTGTGTGTCTCTAGAGCCCTAATTAACAGATCAGCTAATTCCATAAATGATTTAAAAATCATGCCCAAATTCCTCTGGATGATATACACAGAACAAACAAGACACAGTAAAACATTTTGCTTTCTTCATAGTAAAGACCTTCAATAACAATGGCATTCAGTTGCCAGGATTTTGTGGCCTGATCAAAAGAAAAAAAGCTTCTATAGAAGGTCCTACAGACTTCAAAAGCCTTCAAACAAGATCCTTCTTTCTGTTGTGTTAGAGTTGAGCTATTTCCCAGAAAGAAGCATCTATGGCAAGTTTTATTTTTACAGACTTTTTTACACTTCTATAAAAGTTCCTTTCATTTTACAGAGTAAGGATTCCCAGAATAGAGCTCTTTTTGGTATTGTTCACCTACCCCTTTCTCTGTTGGTTCCCCTCCAATATTTTCATCCACATACCAGTCAGACTCCCACTCCCAGTGTGGTGAAGGCAGTGTGAAACTATCAAGCTGCTGGTGTTTTAGCCCGCTCACATCACTCCACTGCCAGCGGTCACTGGGCAGTAATTTCTCACAAAAGCCACCAACTGGATTCCAGCGCTGCCAGAAATAATAAATAAAGTATTTTGTTTGAGATCACATTATCTCACTGGACATTTACAGGGAGTCATGATGCATTTCTAGTTCTCTGCAATAAAAAAATTCCTGGGGCGAATGAGAAAGTGTTCACTCCATGAGCCCCTCCCTAACACAGCCTTTGGAGGAAGCTTTTTTAAGTATCAAAGAAGGGCCATCTGATGCTATATTTTACCAGACACAGAGCTTTTTTCTTTAGTGATGTATGGCCCCATGACACTGCAGCATTAGGGTAATGCTGTATGGATGGCCTTGGTATCTCTAATTTACTCCCAGAGAAAGGTGATTCATGTCTTGCCTGCACCAGAAAAACAGCACTGCCTCTGCCAGGAATGGTGTCAAGATAACTGTATCAGCAAATCTCCCCTGGATCTTATGTTATATTTTCCCTAATCTGCCTTGTATCAGTTAGAGAACCAATGACACAAGGATTTTCACCAATACTGTCATTTTTTTTCCCCCACACTCCTACATACTATAGAAATACTGGCAAAATCTGTCCTGTAATACTGTCTTATGTTTTAGGGCACGTGGAAAATGACTGGTTCAAAATCTGCTATAATTTTTACATAAAATATTATTTGCTGTTACTAGAAATCTGGCTGAATTGCCTTGCACATTATCTGCAAACTACTTCAGTTCAATTTTGTCATTGTTAGCTCTTGTACAGTATTTCTTTTTGTGCTTTCTAGTATTTTGTTTTCTGTTTTTCATTACCTAGAACAAACAAAATTAAAGTTTTAAAGTAACAAAATTTTAAAGTTTTAAATTTTAAAGAACATGTTTTAAAGAACAATAAAAGGGCTATTCTTAAATGGCTGAAAAGCTGTATCAATATTAAGTAATGCATAAAATTAATTTGTCATACTTTTGCCCATGCAGGTAAGTTAATGTCTCTTCCCAATTTATATTCATTCCATTGCCCATTAGAAATCAGAGAAATATGCTCAAGAAAATCATCAATTTTCTCTCTCAATTAACTTTTGGTTAACTTAAAACCAAATTTGATAAATTTCCTTTAAAATACTGTTTTAATGACATTATTTTGAAGTGCATCAGATAGAAAGGATCACCTTAAAACTTCTATGCAAAAAAGGGAAATATTGTATCTTAATGGAAAATTGTGCTTTATTAGAAAAGTCTTTGCAACATTATTAAGTAGCATTTTTTAAAGATAATACATTTCTGATAATGTATCTTTGTTGCCTGGAAGTTCCGTGGGACACTTTCTTAAGGGGATTGTGTATTTGTCACTAAGGAAAGGAGAAATGGAAACTACCCAGTGAAAAGAATGAATGCTCCAGTCTGAAATGGCTCACACAGAACAGGCTGGAGTTCACACTGGCATTGCTTTTGCTAGGAGCATGGGAGTGAAACTCCTTTAGGAATTTAAATACTACAAGAATAACCTGGTATTTGGCACACATACATGTACTCTTCAGAAACTTCTGGTAGCAAATGCAAACAAGTAAAACTGATCATTCCTCCTGTGAGAAAAACACACCGAGACAGCTGATGTAGGATGTGCTGTCAGCCCAAGCAGTGGCTGTGTGAGAGGTACTGCACCTGTCATACCTGGTTCTCATAGGTTTCCTCCTGGTATCTGATGGGAACATCTCCTGAGAACACGTAGGTGTACACTTGATGGTCACAGGCTATTCCCCAGCAGCACTGTTTGACAGCAGAGACCCGTTTGAATTCCAGCTGTGTGTCCTTACAGAGCTCCCAGTACTGGCCAACAGTAGAAAGAGTATAAACCCTCCCAAAAATGTCAACAGCCCACAAAAGAGAACTGGGCATGGCCATATCTGAAAGGCAGAAATGAGGTTATTACTGGAAATGATGGGTACAAAAATGAATCCTGAACCTACTGCAGATCAGTCATGCTCTGAGCCATCATCAGTCAAATCAAATAAAGTTGTAAGGGATGATTTTTTAAAACAAGCCTGTGCAGAAAACCATAGCAGCAGAGAATGAGGGATACCAGGGGAAGGTCATGAACAAAATTCTCCTATTGGTTGTAGCATAACTACAACAAATCCTCTGGTTTTGACCATTTTTCCCTCGCTGTCGCTGGAACTGAATGCATACATGTTTATCTGCTCTTGGATCAGCCATTTACCCTCTTTACATCGTCCTACAGTGGAGTACAGAAGGACATAACAAGGAATAATGGAATGGAAGGAACTGAAGGTGAGGTGGAAATTAGTGTGTGTACCACTGGGAAAATAAGGGCAGTGAAAAGAACTCTTCAGTATTAGCACTTAAAATTCTTCAAAGCAGTGTTTGTAATAGAAGAAAATATTATGCACTTAAGCAACCAGAATGCCAGAAGAGTCTGGAGTAAAGGAAGCATTATGGATAATGCAGCAATCACAGCTACCTAGCCAGGTAACAAGGAAAAGTGATCCTTGGGTCCTTTGAACAGGGGCAAAGGTATAAATGAAGGTGTGTACCTGGAATGACAGTCCAGGCAGGCAGAAAAGTACCTGGAACAGTTTGGGAAAAGGTGATGAAAGCTCCAAAGATTATGAAGTTAAGAAAAAACAGATGAGACAATTAAAATAACCCAGGCTAATGCAACTGGTTTATAATACTCAAGGTGGCCAAGACAAGTGGGAGTTTCTACAGAATCTTTTAGCTGAACTTCAGAGACAGTGTTTAGGGAATCATGTGAAAATCCCAAATGAATTTGGGATTATAAACTTTTAAGACTTCACTTTAGGCCCCTGTGCACTGGCTGTGTTGCAGATGAAGACAAATACTGCCCAATTTTGAAGGATGCTCAGTGCTGCTGGCTTATGTGCTTTTCAGTGAAGGCAGAAGTTGTCAAGTATTCTGAGGGGCGTGGCAAAAATCAGATCTGCTGAATTATTCCTCACCCTGCAGCTCAGCCAGATAATTTCGGATAGAACTAAAACGCTTAAATGAAGACAACATATTGTTAATTAAAATTTCCAGCGGCCTGGCATAATGTTGATTGCTACAGAATTCAAGAAAATATCCCAACTCATTGCATATAGTAAAAGCAATGACGTTCCTCGGGAGAGCAGGGCCCTGTCCCCGGGTTCAGGATGTGAACCACCCCAGGACTCGACGCGTCCCAAGGCACAGCGAGCACATTTATTTCTGCTCCGCGTCACACGAACCGAGCGGGGACTCCTCCGGTACCCCCGCCCGGCCACGGAGCCCGCGGGATCCCGGAGCGCTCCGCAGCCCCGCACGGGCCCCTCCCGGCCGGGCATTAAGGCCGGATCGGCTTAGGAGCGGCCTCGGTGCGCCCGGCCGGGCACGGCCCCGCTCCCCCGGGCTGCGGCGGGCGCGGCCCGAAACAACCCCCACGCCCTCCCCGCGGGGGCTGCGCGGAGCTGCCGCCACCTCCCCACGGCTCCGCCACCGCTCCCGCCAGCGCTGGAGCCGCCGGGAAGGGCGGCTGGGGCCCGGCCTCTCCCACCCTGCCCTGCCCCGGCCCCGCCCGGCCCCGGGCTCGCCCCTCACCTGCCGCCCGCCGCCCGGCGCCGCTCCCGGCGGAAGGAGCCGCCGCGCCCCGGCAGGGCGGCCCCGCGGAGCCGCGGCCGGCGGGGAGCGCCGCGCCCACAGCGGCTCCGAGCGCCGCCGCCATTGGCGCGGGCCGCGCGCGTCACGGGCGGGCGGCGGGGCGGGACCGGGGCCGGGCCGGGCTGAGCCGAGCCGGGGCACGGAGCGGATCTCAGCAGGCAGCGCTGAGGGAGCCGCGCCTGTGCGGCCTGGAGAAGAGACGGCTGAGAGGAGACCTCATCCAGGTGTAGAAATATCGAAAGGGAGGTGTCAAGAGGATGGAGCCAGGCTCAGCTTGGTGGTGCCGAGCAATAGAACAAGAGACAACGGGCAGAATTTGATACAAGAATTTGATTCCACCTGAAGGAAGAACAACTTTCCTGTGCAGTGACCGAGCGCTGGTTGCCCAGAGAGGGTGTGGAGTTTCCTGCATGGAGATATTCAAGGACTGGATGCCATCCTGTGCCACAGGCTCTGCAACGACCCTGCGTGAAGAGTCAAGAAGGTTGAGCAGCTGAGCCACTGTGGGCCCTTCCAGCCTGCCCCATCGCGTGACGCTGTGATTCTGTGCAAGGGGCTCGTGCAGGCAGAGCCCGTCCGTCTGTCCAGCTGCTCTCTGAGCAGTGGCTGCAGCCTGAGAGGAACCCAGCCTGTGCCTGAAGCTGTGATGTGTCAGTAAATGCCCTGCCTGAGGTGTCAGCAAGGGGTGGCCTTTCCTGTCACCATCTGTGGCAGTGCAGTAGGAACACTGTAACAATCCTCCTTCCCTTGGCGACACCAAAGGTGCTGCTTAACATTTATTGCAGGATACCACTCACTGCCCTGCTACAAGTGATAACCTCCCTTTGAAAGTGCTTGCTTGTACATCTCAGCTTTTGAAGGATGCTCAGTGCTTCCCATCACATTCCAGTTCATTCTGAAGTGAGACAGAAAATCTAACAAGATAAGCAAGGACTCCCACACCTGTCCATTCAAATATCTGAACCAGAAGTATCCCAGACCTTCATATATCTTGCAGGCCAGTACAGGAGTTGAAAACACTCTTTCAAAGGGAACTGGCTGATCTGTTGTGAATCTTGCCTGAGGAGTTTCTTTTTGCTGCCTTAGGAGAATACAGCTGCCTTGCTCTTGTCCTGTGGCTGTGGGCTCAGATGGTTTTGGTGTGTGCAGGGTTGTGGCTTGGGGGGTTGATGCACACATGGAATTCTCTAGAATGATTCCTGTGTGAGGCAAAGCCATCCTGTCTGGGTTGTTTCCTGCTGAGCCCCAGGATACTTGACTCACTGCCGTGGTTTGGTCCCTTGCACAGACTGGGGCCTAGCTCAACACAGGATTTTTGCTCTCTAGTAGTGTTTTGATGATTTGATCATTGTAGCAAAACATATTTATAAGACCAAGTACAGTTTAGATCTTAGAAAATTCATTTTGCAAGATTTTGAAACGGGGTTGACCCTTCCCTGCTGCACAGGACCTGTCATGGGATGGAGTCACAGTGTTTGCCATGGTGATAAGGCTGTGCTGGAACCTGTAGTGAAGGACAAACCAGGGATTTCCAAACCAGAAGATTTGGTGAGTCAGACAGCTCAAGGGATAAAGGTGTGGAGGGAAGAGGCAAGAGTTCTAGCTGGAGTAAAAGACATTTAAGATCTTCACAGCATCTGACCTGGGCACTCATCAAGAACGTGGGTTTCAGAAGCAGCTGAATCTGGTGAAAGTGGTGTTGAACTCGTTCCTGTAATTTGCTGTACAGGAGGCAGGAGCATCACCTTTGCTTTCCTGTTCCTGTCGTGTTTGTTTCTTAATTTTAGTGTTTCTTTGAACCATGAGAGTTTTCTCCTGCTTTTTTCTGAATTTCTTTTCCAAAACATTCTCTCTCTTTACAACATTCTTTCCCTGCAGCACCATCCCGGAGCTCTTTTCCCCTAGCACTCAAGTGCAGCTCTTGGGGATGTACGAGTCTGCAGAAGTCACTGCGAGTAACCACCCCCACCCCCAGCCCAGCGGCTTCCAGCGGGGATTGCATTTCCCAGAACGGCTCGGCTTGGAAGGGACACAGGGGCTGGAAGGGGCGCAGGCAGGGCCAGGGCAGAGCCCAGGGCGCAGGATCGCAGTGTGGGGAGAGCAGGAACGGTGCTGAGCAGGGGCTGAGCGAGCGCCTTAGCAATAAATCCCTCAGCAGCTGAGTGACAGAGCGGCGGCTGCTCCCGGTGTCCGAGCGGGGGAACCCGGGACCCCAGCCCGGGCAGCGCGGGCACGGCCCCGCTGAGCGCCGCACAACGGTGCGGGGCAGTCGGTGTCAGTTCAGGGGTGTCGGTGTGGCTGTCGGTGCCGGTGCGGGGCAGTCGGTGTCAGTTCAGGGGTGTCGGTGTGGCTGTCGGTGCCGGTGCGGGGCAGTCAGTGTCAGTTCAGGGGTGTCGGTGTGGCTGTCGGTGCCGGTGCGGGGCAGTCGCTGCCGGTATCGCTGTCGCTGTGGGCCCCGGCGGGCGCGGCCCCTTTAAGGCCGCGGGTTCCCTCAGTCGCCGCGCGCCGCTCCGGGAGCGGCGTCACGTGGGGCGCGGCGGCCTCGTGACCGGGCGCGAGCGCAGCACCGGGGCCGCCGCCGCCCCGTCCCGTCCGTGCCGCCGCCCCCGCGCGGGCCCCTCGCGCCGCCGCCGCCCCCGAGCTCCGGCGCCCCCGGGCGGGGCGGGGCGGGCGGCGCGCGCCGGGCCGGCCGCCTCTTCCTGGTCGGGCCCCGCGGGACGAGGCAGCGCCGGCCCAGCATGGACAGCAAACCGCTGCTGCAGGAGCGGCCCCCCGCCTACAGCCCCGCCGCGCCGGGCGCGCCGGCCTACGACTACGGCCACGGCAACTACGGCGCCATCCCCGCCCCGCAGCCCGGCTTCCAGCCGCCCCCGCCGTACTCCTACCCGGGCGCCGCGGCCGCCCCAGGTGGGTCACGGTGTGGGGTGTGGGTGGGGGGTCCCTGGTGCGCGGAGCGGGGGCCCGAGCGCCTCGCTGCCCCTTGGCTGGGGCGGGGGCGGCTGTGGAGAGCCCGGGGCTGGCGGCGGTGCCCCGGGGCCGCGGGCTCGGGACCGGGCTGGGGCTGGGGCAGGGAACTGCCGGCACGGCGGTGCCCCGGGGCTGTCGCGGCTCCCCCGCTCGGAGGCGGCGCCGGGATCCCGGTGTTCAGAGCGCCTTCTCCCTTTCCCCTCCTTCCCTCGGGGCCCCTGAGGTGTTCGCTTTGCGCTGTGCCCAGAATCCCGGCTGGGACTGAGGGCATTCCTCACCCGCGCTGGTTTTCTGCCTCCGAACAGCGGCAGAGCCCCAGCTGTGCCTGGCACTAAACCAGACCCCAAACTTGTTCTTTGCCTGCACCTCGCCGTACTCTGGTTAATGTTTGTTTTTTCTGATACACTTCAGTAGTGTGGGAGAGATTTAGGCAGGTAAACAGATGAAATATTTTCGTTAACTGAGTTAATGCTAACATCTGCCGAAGAAAGAAGTGCCTCTCAGGAAAGGGGAATGCTTCAAAAGTTATAAAAGTTGCACAGCAGACACAGACCTCCAGCTTTGAGTTGAACCTTGAGGCTATACATTGATTTTCCTCTTGATAACTTGAAGCTCGTTTTCCTGCAATACAGGTATTAGTGGTTATTTTCAGTTTGAATTGCCAGACTTCACAGATGGATAACTTGGGAAAGAAGCTTAAAATGCATTATACCTGGGCAAACTGTGCCTTTATTACACTCTGTACATCTGTCCCTTTCAAAAGCTTTTTTTATAGTTTAAAGGCCATTAAAATTACTCATTCTTTTGCTAACAACATGGACTTTCTGAAAGTTGGGTTTTTTCCTATGCTGTCTCTTTCTACTTGCATGCTGTCACTCCTGCCTTGCTCTCCAGTTAGAAGCTTAATATATGGAATTTAAGCTTGAAACTAGAGGAAGATTTATTCTGCTTCAAATAATTTGTCTGCTGGAGCGGGATGTTCTTGATACATAACATCCAGAAGTGAAAGCTATGGTGAAAGCCATGTCATTGTTTAAACAGTTTTTCCCTGGTGCTCAACAGCATTGTAACAAAATCTCGAAGTTAATTATTAGCTCTGTGTCCTTTTGGGATGGTTAAATTGATATTTGTGCCAGGTGTTCCAGTTCTGATTTTGATAGAGCTTAAAGTGCTTAATCAAGACTACATTCCTGTTTATTGTTTTCCATGTTTTGATGTCATACTTGTAAGTTATCATTGTTCTTTGTGCCTTGTGTGTGGTGACTGAGGGTTTGTTTCCTTGTTTCAGGGTATGCTGTTCCTCCACCGACATCCCAGCCGAACTATTCGAGCACCTACACCATCATTCAACAGCCTGCCACCACCACTTCTGTAGTAGTAGTTGGTGGCTGTCCTGCCTGCAGGTAAAATGCTCTTGAGGAATTAAACTCAGTCTTGGGCTTTGTTGTTTGAGATCGAGGTATCTGTATGGTTCCTTGGTTTTCAGTAGCTTTATTGAAAGCTGTTAATTTACTGAAAAGGCACTAAGATCTAGAGTGGAATATTTGGGGCTGTGTAGTGCAGGCTTGTCCTGGTGGGCTTGTGACACCTGCTATAAATAATGCAAGACACTCAAACATGAGTTTGTTCTTTAAGATGGAGGAAGATCTGTAAGTGGTGCTTTTAATGAAATTGCACTTCAGTAGCAGATGTATCTGGTCAGTTCTTGGGGAAAAGCATGACAGGAAGTCCTTTCTGATGTGTTTATGCCTAGTGATGGTGAGTAGCATGATTTTATTGTGAAACTCTGTAATCTGTGGCCATAGTCACTTCTGGTTTTCTGGCAGTACTGTGGAAGGATTTCTGCAGTTGTGGTATGTGCTCCCATTTCCAATCCAAACTGTGCAAAATCAGGCAGGGTAATTGTCAGTATTGGCTGAAAACACTGGTGGTTTAAAACTTTAAAAGATCTCTAAAAGTCCTTTAACTGCAGAAGAACAGAGAAATTGATAGACCAGACCAAAAATGTCAGTCTGCTGCAGTGGTGAAAACCAGAAAAAAGTGGTCAGCTGTTTCATGGAGTTGCAGCAAGAGAACAACTTCCCCCTTGGAGATCACAGCCATAAAAAAGGAAGGAGGTACTCAGTTTCCTCACTAGTGCTGTAAGTCAGCTGAAGTCCCTTTCACTTCTCAGTTCTTTTCTTCCTGGGATAGTAGGCCATGGCTGAGGGCAGAGGGATGGCTGCTGGAGCAGTTCAGGCACTGCTCTGCCTGGCCAACTGTGACTCAAATGCAGGCTCATTCCTCTCTGTTAAAGTGTACAGGACTTACCCTTGGGGTATCTTGCAAGGAGGCACTTGATATTCTGCAGGTCTGAGCTCTCCCTTCCCTTTCAGAACGTGTAGGGTACAGACCTGCCTGAGTAGCTGAACTGGCACTGGTTGGGTGTGTGATGAGTGTGCCAGAGGATGTCCTGTGGCTGAGGCTGTGGCCCAAGTGTTGGAATTGGTGTTTGTCTGAGAGTCAATACCTGCCTTCAAAGGTACATTCAAATAGGAAGTATCCTGTGGTGTTATGTAAAAACAGGTGCCTGTTGAAGTGCCACTAGTTAAGGCTGAAAAACCTGTACCAGCTAAGAGCTATTGATCTAGAAGGTGTGTTTTAAACAGTGGGGGAAAGCAAGTGCTGAGCTGTTCAGAGGATGTGGTAGATCCTGCCACCTGAGTGATTACATCAACAGGCTGATGCTGTAGCTCAACCAGAAGACAGGGCAGATGTTGTGCATGGCTTGGAGAGAGGCAGGCAGTGTGCTTACACAGACAGGCCTTCTGGCCCTCACCCCAGGACAGCTCAAAGCATTTCACTGGGGAAGTGCTCTTGGAAATAGCTTCAAATGGGCAGGCTCTTGCTGCTATTATTTTTTCTTTTTCTGGAAGTTCATAGAATATGCTGAGTTGGAAGGGACCCATCAGAATCATCTAGTCCAACTCGTAGCCCTGTATACAGGATACTCCAAGGATCCCACCATGTGCCTGAGATCATTGTCCAAACACTTCTTGAACTCAGGCTTGAGGCTTCTGGGATGGTCTAGGAAAGACTTTTGAAACAATCATTTGCACATATAACTTTATATAAATTTAGCCAATTTTTTGAAAATTAGGAGTCTGTTAGTTGTTTTTAAGTGACCTCACTTGAATAGCTTTCTTAAGTCATTGGGTATGTCCAGCTGGAAGTACCCATTGTGGACTCTTTCCTAAAGCAAAATACTCTCCACAAAGTCCTACTTTACTCTTAGATCCTCAGTTTCTGTGTTAGGCTCTGAAAACGAAAAAAATTGTGAGAACTGTGAAATATTCTGGGTCAGGGAATCCCCAGGATGAGTAACTGTGTCTAGTAATGGTGTGTCAGTCTCCTTTGCCCTATTACCATGTTAGTTCCTAATTGTTTTTAGAACAGGAGTCGAGTGTCAAGGCAGGAGGGAAAAAGCTCAGATTGCAGTTTTTTTGAGTAGTCATGGAATTGATTACTTCAGAAGAAAGGACAGGGAGGCTGGGTGAAAAGCATAATGTTGGAAATATTTATGGGTGCCTGAAG
Source organism: Oenanthe melanoleuca (assembly GCF_029582105.1). Classification (NCBI taxonomy): domain Eukaryota; kingdom Metazoa; phylum Chordata; class Aves; order Passeriformes; family Muscicapidae; genus Oenanthe; species Oenanthe melanoleuca. Next base: position 5,100 of record NW_026612942.1, on the reverse strand, counting down.
GACCAGGGTTCATATTCTGGAAGGTTACACTGGCTGCTACTTTTAGAGAAAAAACTTTGACTTTTCAAGACCTTAAATATAGTTTTAGTTTACTTCCATGCCCTGGAAACCTATTTTATGATGAGTGCAATGTGCAGCTACACTCTGAATACTGCCCTGAGCAGAAAAGTTGTTAAAGGGGCATTGAAAAATATTAAAAGCTATTAATGGTACATAAAAAACTTTGTTATTAAACTAGCAGGTCAGTTGTCCTGTTGCTTTCCTGGTTTGATGGTTCATGATTGTTAAGAGAAGTCTGCTTCTCTTCTCATGTGCTTTAGATCACCAGGAACAGCCTGGTGTGTGGCTGTGCAATGATGTAACTGATGGAGTAACCTAAAGGCCATCAAGAGGATTTCTGCCATCAGAAATACAAAGCAGTCTGTTGCACTATGACATGTATTCATGTGGCTGATTGAAATCAAAACCATTTCCAACTAAATATATTATGGTGTTGAGGAGAAATACACAGTATTGGTCTGTTATTTGAGTTGGTGTCTATTTTACTGCAGTCAGGAGTGATCTTGGGGTTAATAAGCTGGTTCAAGTACATTTTTAATGGTATTTAGTAATAAAAAGTACAAAGTATGTCCAGAAGTAGCCTCTCTGAAGTTGGTAATGTGCCTGTGGTGGCTGTAATTGCATTCCTGCCCTTGTCCCTCTGAAGCTCTGCTGCCATCTGAGGGATGAGCTCCTGTGTCACAAGCTGTGCCTCTTGCTCAGAGCTCATTCACCACTGGGCAGTGCTGCTTTCTAGTCACAGACTCCAGTGTCAGTGTGTGCTCCACCCTTCCCTGCACTCTCAGAATGTCCTTGGTGGCTCTAGTCCTGTTGTCTCTGTGTGTGTTCTTCTCCCAGCCCTTATGTACAGAGAATTACAGTGAGTTGCACAATCTTGTCAGCTTTATGGCTTCTAGTTGACATTTAAGGTTTGGCCAAGTCCTGCTTTTGAACTATTTTATGTTCCCAAGTACATATTGAGTCATTACAGGCACTTACTTTAGATACCCTGCTGTGAAATAATCTTTTTAGCTTGGACTATGCAGCTTGGCTGATTTACTTGTGGTCACTTTCATTTTCTTTTTCTCTGTCTTTTGTTGTTTGCAATAACTAACTGCTCAGGAATGTTTGCTTTCCTGTTATTTAACAGAAGAAAGTTCTTTTTAAAAACTGTAAAAACATTCTCTTGATCTTGCAAAAGCCAGTTCCTTCAAAATCTGGGAGAGAGCCTGTGATGGGCCCCATTGGGTTTTTGTTTTCCTGTTCAACTGTATTCAGTTGTTTGGGAGAAGGAGCAAGGGAAAGGACCTGACACTGCTGCAGCTTTCACATCTCACAGCTTCAGTGCCTCTGGACCAGCATTGTAGTGGGTCTCAAATTATGCCAACTCTGAGGCTTCTTCCTGACCTGGAAGATGAGACAAGTTTCTATCTGTATTTATTCTGAGATGTCTTACAGCATTCTCCCTGCCACAGGTCTAGTTTTGGTGGGTTGTTATGGTGGGTTTTATTTGACATGACAAAGTTGTAACTTTTCAGATTTTGCTTGAAATTTTGTTTTTGTCAATTATACACATGTCTCCTGAGGGAATAGACTCTAGAAAAATTGCACTTAACTGATCAAGTCCTTCCAAATTTCAGTCTTGTATTATTTTAGCCACAAATGCTTTGATAAAAGACTGCTCAGGCTTTCTGTAGTTATTCAGAACAATATTTAAATTTCATGTAAATATTCTTATCACTGATTAAATATGTAAGGAATTTTTAAAAAGCCAGCAGCAAAACACCTGTTTAGAGAGCATGTCTGATAGTGTGAGCAAACATGAGGATTTTTGGTTTCCAGCAGCAAGCTGGAGATCCTTTTGAACCTTGTGAGTGAATCAAACTTTGCAGTACCTTTTTGGGAGTGCTGTGGAGAGGACAGGGAAGAAGAAAGCCTTGATCCAGCAGGCTTGGGCAGATGCCATGAGTGCCCTTTGGAATTCCTGACTGGGAGAGCTGGGACTTTTCCCAGCTCCAGAGCAGCTGCTGAGCCCTGCAGAGAGGAGGGGTCAGCCTGCAGCAGGGTCCCAAATGAGAACAGCACAGCTGTGGCTGCTTCTGAGGGGCTTTGTTCCATTGGTCTGACCTGATTTGCAGGTAATAATCAAAACACATTAATCTTATAAAGTCTTGTTCCTTAGAAAAATAAGGCACAGCAGGAATGTATTCCCTGATGGGACTGTATAAAAATAATCTGGTCTCTAATGCCTAGTCTGTCATTGGCCCTGAACTACAGCAATTTTTTTTTCTTAGAGTCACCATTTGCTTGAAGAATACTTGAAGGATTTCATTGTAGCAATGAGTTGTTCCTGGAGAGAGGAGGGAGTTGGTCACCACAGTGGTGCTGATGGGGCTGTGTGTGCAGACAAGGGAGGGCAAACCCCAGCAGGGCTCAGTGTGCTCACCCTGCTGGGTGTGAGCTCTGAGCTGTGTGCTCTGCCCTGTTTGCCAGGCTGGGCTGCTGGTGTGAAGCCTTCAGGCTCTTCTGATCAGAACTGGAATTAAAGCACTGGTGCTCCTGCAGCAGGGAAGGCATTTGGCTTTGGAGGCATTTCAGGAAAGACAAACAGCTAGAGACAGAGGCTGCTGCCATTGCCAGAGTTCCTCTGCTTCTGCAGCAGGCCTCTGTATAAGAAATGAGAAAGAATAAGGAAATTCAGATAAACCTGTAAATACTGTTGTGCTTCTTACTCAGAAGTGATTTTTAAGGATACTTGCATTTATATATATGTACATCTTGTGCTGAGGAGCTCAAGCCAGTGGCTACACAGAGATTTCTTGTGCATATGGCTCAACAACCATTCAAAATGCCATCAGGCTGAGGCTGGAGGAGCTGATACCCCTCTTCATAGAAATTAAAACTGTAAACATCCAATGCTTACTCAGTAGTTCCATATATAAGTTGTGAATTCTTTTTTTTCTGTAGCTACAGGTGAGATCTGAACATTCTGAACATAGCTGCTGCTGTTGCATTAGCCAGGAGATGATAAAGAATCTCTGGTTGGTTTTGTTTGTATGTTCAAAAATTAGATTTAGTGTGTAGCTGCCATAGTCCATGCTTGTCCCTGGTCTGATGTTTCCATTCAAATTTAAACTTTGAAACTCACCCAACCTCTGTGGCAGAAGATGGGATATGATTGGAATATTCCAGGTGGTTGGTCAGTGATCTGTGTAGATAGCAATTTTCTCAAGTGCAGTTTCTTTTCATGTCTTGCAGAGCTTGTGGTAGTGTCAGCCTGTCTCTAATTACCTGGGGTGACCCTTTGAATGTATTTGTAAGGTCTAAAAAATGCTGATAAGCCCACATTTAAATACTGTGATGTAGTGATAAGTCTGAAAATGCACGTGTTAAATCCTACAGATCTCATTATCAGCCCTCTCATCCTGAGCATTTGACTTAAGATCTTAATGTTATAAGAGTTACTTTGAAAAGGGGGTTATCTGAAAAACAATTTTGTTTCAAAGTACTTGTCAGTGGGCATAATTGACCTTACTGTATGGAGTTGGCAGCTTCACTTACAGCTTAAATGCAAGATGCTGCTTGCAGTATAAATAAACCTTTCCACTTTATTTTTAGAGTGGGAGTGGTGCAGTTATAATCAGCTTTTATGTGGTTTATGCTGTAGAAGAAAATTTATGTTTGGTTACATTAGTGAATCCACAGTTTGAATATGGAGTCTCTAATTACTCCACATCTCAGGTAAAATATACAAGCAAAAAATATTCACAGTTTCCCTTACAAAAAGGTTTTGTTTTTTTTTTTTTTTCTTTTTATATTTAGTAACTGGCTAAGCAGTGGTTGGGTAAGTGTTCATCTAAAATTAGGTGCTGACATAAATCAGCAGAAGCCAAGAAGTGTTTGTGTGGCTAATACTGTAATCACAGTGTTAGGTGTGATAGGAGCTCTGGAACAAGAGGTGTGGTGTGGGGGTCATGCAGGCACAGCTCAGGTGAGTGTCCCCTGGAGCTGCCTTGCTCTGCTGCTGGCCTGGGCTGTCCCGGTTCTGCTCCAGTGCTCACCCAGCAGCTCCCTGTGCCTTGCTTTGTCCCTCTCTGGACCTTTTTCCCTTATTTTGGTGTTGAATATGGATGACAATTTTTTAATTTTTAGTTTTAGTTTAACTTGGCATTTTGCAGTACACAGTTCTGAGTAACTCTGTTTAGGGGGAAGGGAGTTTAAAAGAAATTCTATTTAAAGTATCAAAGACATGTCCTTACCAATGGACTTGGGCCCTGCAAGGTGATTAAGAGGGTTGATTGGAATGGTTTGGGCTGTGCTCATCCCTGTTAGGGCTCACCAGCAGTACCCTGATTGATCCCTCTGGTTGATTAGTGTGTTTATTCTTTAAGGCTCATCAATAGGCTGCTTATACTCTTAACTAAGCACACTGGCTTACTTGTCACAAATGTGGGTTTCAGGGCAGGAACTGAATATGGAATTATTAAGAGACAAGGAGAAGATTTCAGAACAGTAATGAAGCAGGAGTTGGTGCCTGCAGGAGAGAACTGCTCAGTGTGTGTGAAAGGAAGAGCAGGCATTAGTGTACCAGCAGAGCAGGGCAGGAAGTACAACAGCTGTAATGTGCTCTGTACTGTACTTGGTGTGCATTTTCCAAATAGTGTTGTTTGTGATGTCATTGAAATGCCTGGAAAAGGGGCTTTGCCTGCCTTGGGTGGATCTGCAGTGTGAAAACTGAATCCTGAATTACTCAGAAACCTCGGGAGTGTGCCTGAGCCTCTCCATACATCCAGTGTGTTACTGGGTTCACTGTGGGCAGGGGAGAAGGAGAGGCCTCACCCTGAGCTTGTGCTGGTTTCTGTTTGCTCTGAGGCTGGTCAGCATTTTGTGCATTTCCCAAGTGCAAATTGCCAAATTCAGCAGCCCTGATGGTTCTGGCTGCAGTCGTTTTTGCCCCTTTATCTGTAACTGGTCTGGTCCCAACAGTCCTGAATTTCTTTGCATTCAGCTCTGGTAGCAGAGTGTTCCCAGGAGATGGCACTTCCCTGAGCTCCAGCTCTC
>NW_026612941.1:0-24998 GCF_029582105.1 Oenanthe melanoleuca | reverse complement strand
CCTTTGTGTTCCCATTCTCCTCTGTGATCTCTGTCCCTTGTGTAACTCTCATGTCTGTCAATCTTGTAATGCAAACTTCTTGCACGGTTTTAAAGCTAAAAACACATCCTAAAGGTTTTTTGTTTGTTTGTTGGGGTTTTTCTGGTTTTTTTTTTAAGGAAACCAAACCTTTTTTTCCACAGTAGTAAAGTGAACTTCTTTGCCTCTCAACATCTCAAACACTGAAATCTGGTTCCTTGTTTAGACACAAGTGCACACAAATTCACCACTACAGCAGGAAAGCAGGAGAGATTCTCCCAGCCCTCTGCACACTGCTTGATGAAATACTTTATGGATACTTGGACACAATACAACACAAATACACTTATCAAGAGTCACTTCTCAATGGTAAGAAGAATCTATGGAAAGTTATCTTGGAATTCAGCATATAAAACCATCACTTGCCTGATAAAGAGGAAAGTTGACATGGTGGTGGGTAAAGTGCTCACACACATGCAGAATATTCTCTACATCAATAGAGATACCATTGCTATCCATCTTCCCATACCCTTCCAGCCCTAAAGTTACATCAGGGATAGTTCCCACGGCTCCTGAGCTTCAAAATAATGACAGAGTTAAGCAAAACTTAGTGATTAAACAACATAACGCCTTCTGCACAGGATTTCTGATCTCTCCTCAACCTGACAGTTTAATTTCCTCTTTCCCTTTGCTGAAACCTGCACTTTCATTCAACCCATATCCTTTCTATTGGCACTTCAGCACCTTTGCACAGATCCACAATAATGCTAAAGGGAGCTAAGCTGGGCAGTGAGGCAGATGAGGATCTCTACAAGATCAGTCTGTGCTTCCAAATCTGATTGTGAGAAGGAAATGGATCAAGGCCAGCACCTGAGCGAGAAGCAGGTGGTAAAAGCAGATCCTGGGCAAGATGGCATAGGTGAGTCTATACAAGGCATTTATCTCTTTCAGAAAAGAATGCAACTTCAGGAATTTCCACTGCAGCTTTGCACTAAAATAACTGTCCCAGGGAAATAAGAATCTCTCATCTGCCTGCCTGTAATAAGCCAGAGCCCCTGGCTTGCAGCACTCAGTGAATCCCCTGCAGCCATACACAGAAAAATGGAAGAGCACCAACCCCAGTGTGTGAAACTGCAATCACAGCCATCAGTGCATTCTGGAGTCATGCTCTTGAGGGACTAACAAGGAATGCTATCCATTTGCTGAAATGTTGTCCTATGCCATGGCTCTCATGCTGGCTACCCAATGCCACACAGACCTGTTAGCACAGTCTTTCCTTGAAAATTCTGGGGCCCAACCAGAGACAATTTACAGGCAAATCTGTCTCAGATAGGAGCTCAGTGAAGCAGAGACAGAGATCCCAAGTGAACCTTTGTTTTACAGGGTGACTATTCAATAACCACTCTGCTGCCTCCAGCAGCATCAGCTGAGTGCCAACATCCAGCTGCTCCAGGATAGACCCCCCTCCACTGACAGCTTCCAGGGGCAAGGAACAGAGATCATTGCTTTGAAAAGCCTGAGTAGGACTACAAAAGCAGCTTCAAGCACGGGAGAAACTTTGCACTACATTTGTGATAAATAAATATTTATGGAATGGGGAAGCCCAGGGAAGCACCCAGTAAGGAGGAACCCAAGCAAGGAGCAGCTTTTCAGCTACATCTACACTGGATTTTGCAACTTCACAGAGCCAGTAGCATCTGGCTTCCTAAAGATACCCCCATCCCAGCCTGGTATCAGTCTGTGTCTTGGTCTGGAAGAACTCCTGAGACCTTCTTTTACTAGCTTAGAAACTGTTCTTTGTTCCCATAATATTTAATGGCATCATAGTGGTTGCAAATGATGGCTGAATTTGTTTATTATTCCCCTGTAAAACTCATATTTGAACAGCTTCTGTTCCCAGTTATAATTTTCCATCTTAAATGACTCTTCATCTGCACTTCAGAGGATGAAAAATAATTCATAAAGAATTTAACAAACTCTTGTCCATTCTTGCCCATTGAACAAATTCTTGACATTTACTTACAGGATTTAATTCCTTCTCATTAAAATGATTAATGCTCATGGGTAAGATAAAACAGCACTGGCCTGGTGAGATAAAACAGCATTTGCACAAACATGTACAAAGCTGCCTCACAGCTACCTTAGGAACAACTGCCATAATGACATTACTGCAGTCTAAATTGGATTAGGTCACAGCAATGGACAAACACTGATAGTTGTGATGAGAGAACTAAAAGTCCAGGCTGGAATGACTCACATATAAAGGTAAGGAAGAAATTACCCACTGGGGCTCTGAGACTACAGCAGCAGAACAAGGTGATGCTAAAAGCCCCCAGTCCCACCAGAGGGCAGACAGAGCTCCACACAGCTGACAGGTCCCAGAGTCTGGCACTGAAGGTGTGACCCTGGCTGGATGCCCCCAAAGCCACACTCCCCTCCACAACTGGACAGGGGTGAAGAAACACAGCAAAAGGCTCAAGAGTTGAAATAAGGGAGAGATCACTCACTGAATACCATCATGGTAGATTCAGCTTAGGGAAATTAAATTAATTTATTACCAATCAAACTCAGAGGAGGGTAATAAGAAGCAAAACAAATTCTCCTCCTCAAGAGACAAACTCTCAAGCTCCCTTCATGCAGAGAAACACAGAATCTGAACAGACAGCTTCAGTGCACTAGTACAACTCCTTGTCTCTGCTACTGGAGCATTTTCTCTGTAGTTGATTACTAATTATTAATGGTTTAATACAAACTGCTCACTTTCATAGAACACAGAGGTGCTCTGAAGCATTAGAGTCTAAAAGGCAAGGCACATGTCTCAGTTTTTTCCCCTACTGATGGATGCATAGTGCTATAATTCTCCTCAAAAAGGACCAGTTTTCTTCCTCAGATTGTGAAGAATAAAATATTGCCTTTTTATATTCTAGGATTTCTTTTTGGCTGGATGCTTTGCATACTACATGAAAAATTAATTTACACAAGATCTAAGACCTACAGTGATCCAGTGGTGCCCAGTGCTTTCTTTTGTGTGCTGTGCAGTTTCCCTCTGTGAAGGAAGTTTCCCTTTTTTTATGTCAGCTGGCATAAATTCCACTTTGCCTTTACATCCAGTACTCAACACAACTGGGCCACAGAGATGCTTGGAGGGCTCATGATGCCAAACTCACCAGAGCCATGGAGTCACCCACTGAAGAGCCTGCCCATACCTTTAGTGGAGCTGCATGACTTTCATGTCCACTGTTCCACACCATCTATACAAAATTAACAGCGTTGGAACATTCTGCCTTTCTTTTTCCTCTTGATAAGACTCGAATCTAAGAAAAATTTAGCATTTAGGTAGTAGTTGAGAATGTACTTGATTAAAAACCATCACCTAAAAACCCTCCAGCCCTCCTAAGTTTTAAACCTGCCAGGCTGGTGGAATCAGAAATGGGTAACATTGAGCACTAGAGGGCAGCAGGAAATAAGCAAAAAACGATAAAAATCCACCAATTCCCAAAACAGGGACTATGCTGTTCATCAAAGCCAAGGCAAGCACTGTGCTTAACCAATTCCACCAGTTCTAAAAAAAATAATTAATTCTGTTGTTTTGTGGTTAGTAGAACAGTTACTAATAGTAATTAGTTCTGTTGTTTGGGACCATGGCTCCAACTGAAATGGGTTTACATGTTAACTTCCTGCAATCAGAGAAGATTCTTCACATCACAAAGCTTTGAACAGCACCCTTCCCTTCACCTTCAGAGCAAACCAAAAAGTAAAATATTCTCAGTGTGATCTATATCTTTTAGGCAAAGGAGACTATCAGAAGCTTCTGTATCTAACCTGGAGTGCACTTATGAGCCCTTTCTAGCTCAGCTTCGGCTCAGTCTGAAAGTGATTTAAAATATCACACATGCTTTAGATTTCCAAAGTTACACAGACCTCTTAAAGAGACTATTAAAAGTCTTTAGGCAGGCAAAAAAAGCTATATTGGAAATTTGGCAACTTTTGGCAGCAGTGGCAGCTCAGACAGCCAAGCTGCAATTTCTACACCAAGTAGAGCACTGAGTTCTGGGTTGAAGCTCCCAGCCCTGAAAGGTTGCTGCTGACGTGACAAAACACACTCCTTTCATTTTCTACGTCAGCACTTGTGAACAGCTCCTGGACAGGAAAAGCACAAGCCATGCTAGACTTCTTCAGTAAACACAAACTCACTTCTGCAAAACAGATTAAGTAACACTTGACAGGCCAGAGGACATGTTAGAGAGGAGAGAGCATTTAAGGACAAGTCAGAACACATGCACCAAGATCAGCACCACTCCTCCAGTGCTAATAAAAGGCACAGCAATCCACCACAAAACTGGGCATGTCAATTCACTGGGAATAGGTAGCATTTTTTTTCCAGGGGAATCCCAATTGAGCTATGTTGACAGGTTGAAAATCTCTGTTTCAACATAGTTGCTTGGCTGCCTGAAAACACAGAAAGCAACTGGAACAGTCCAAAACCCATGCCTTTTAAACTGGGATAACCTTGTGACCAGATGTCCCCCTGATTTGAGTGGAAAGTACAGTAGCAGTGCCACAGGCTCACTGATCTGCCTGAAGCCAGAGTTTCCAGTGAAATGGTCTGTCCCATTTCCCCCAAGCTCTCACAACTTGTTCCAAATGAAAAGTTTTTGAAGAAAGCCCACAGCACCACACAACTGACAGAGAGAACCTACAGCCTGGCAACCCACAAGGGAGAAGAAATTAATATTAATAGTCCAACACCACATTTTTCAGAAATCACCTCCTGGAAAGGCTGTAACCCCATGTGAAAGCCAGGGAACACATTGCAAAGCTCTGGATCTTGGCTGTACCTGTGCTGCTGCCAGGAAGAGGAGCTGTCCCCACTTCATCCACACAAATATTCACATGGCTGCCCAGAAAGCTGGGCCAGTTCCCTGAGCTGACTTCTCACTGTGTACCAGCACTAAGGATCAACCAGGAATAATAAGCACAGCCAGGGGCAGCCTGGGACTCCGGTTGCACTACAGAGGTCAGAGAAGTCTGTAAAATAACTAAGTAACTAAAGGTAAGCCTGGGCTCAAACTTGAAACAAACTGCAGGAACAAAAGTAGTGCTTTTGGAGAGGGCAACTAAAGGTTGAACATCTCTATCCTCCCAAGCTGGCTTTAATTACTATTGCTTTTTTTAAAAAAAAACAGCCAGCTTTTAGATACTTAGATACTCTTCAAGCCCTCAGGAAACTCTGTCATCCTTTCTCTCCTAATGTCACCTTTATTTTCTTTATTTCTGTGACACACCATTTTCTTCCACTGGATGACCCTGTCCACCCATCCATTTTCCTAAAAACACAGCTTTTCCATTTCTCTGTAAAGCTTTTCATTACAGAGAAAAAGCAACGAAGGCAGAGGTTACAGGACAAACACAGAGACCCATCTACCCAAGACCACAAGCCCTAGGAAGGGCTGTGAAAGGAAACTGGACTGAGCTTTGCCCACGCATCAGACAGGCAGTCTCCCAAGCATGATTCCACAGCTGAACTCTCAAATGCTGCTCCCAAATTTAGTAGGATTTCTCTGCACTGGCAAATTCAGTTCTGCCTGACCACAGAGCACGGGCAGCCCAGAACCCTGTGCTCTACCAATTTGCAGAGCACATCTGTGGTTTATTCTCTAACACCTTTTTAGGCTGCAATTTTTCCAGGTAAATAGTATTTTTCCACTGTCCCTGGTACTCTCTGGTTCAGTGCCCTACATGAAAAGTCACATTGCCAGTTATTTATTTATTTGGAAACCACCTTTATTAGCTTCCTATGAAATATTAATCCAAAAAATTTAAGGCTTTCCCACACATACACTTGAGTGCTGCCTGCCAAGTAAAAACTTTTGCAGGCAACTTTTCTTAATCCAGAGGAAGTGGTAAAGTCTTCCTGGTGTATTAAGCAATTGAGTGATGCAGATTTAAAAAAAGATAAACAATCACATTTTTAAAAATTATCTTCCAGTATGGGAAAAAAAAAAGATGAAGCATATGGAAAAGTTTACTGATCCCATTTAATTTTCTCAGTCTATCACCACTTAAGACACTTGAACTCACTATGACAATAAGCTAAAGGTATGAATGCCTGTTGCAAAAGCAGAACCATCATTTCCACACAAACAATAAAACCAATAATTTATACGCAATTTAAGAGATTTAGCAATACTTCTACAGGACTACTGTTTTCTTGCCTGGGGATACCAGCTTTCAGAAGGCCCTGTATTCATGGCTAATGAGTACTATCTTCTGCTATTAAAAGTGATGGAGCCTCTCCAGACTAATAAAACCTGTTACTAATGCCTCAGGCAGTAGGAATACCCCATGACCATTTCCACCTCCTGAGGCATGGATGGTCAGTCAGTCAGTCTCAGGCCAGTTCATGTGGCAGATAACATGGCCTGTCCTGTCAGTCTGTTTCATTCCTAAGGAAGCTGCCACATTCCCAGAGACCTATCAGCCTTTTGGAAATGCTTTTGAATTACTAAGGAAGATCCTCATCCATCCTGCCCAAGCCCCAGTATCCAATCTATTGGTCATACTGTGGGGATGCAAACCACAGCCACTCCCACTCTTCTCACTTACACGGTATCAGAGCAGCAGTTCTCAATGTCTCGTGACAAAAATAAGCAAAGGAGCTTCCTTTCCCAGGATAGATTTGACAGAACCTGCTTTTCCAAGAGTATCTGACATGGGCAACTTGCTTCCAAAACCATGTTCCTGCCTCTTCTGCCACAGCGACCAAACTCAATGGGCTGGAACGTTAAAGTTGCATCAAAAGAGAGATTAAGTGAGTATGTATATTGGTTTGATGCTGTTTGAGGAGAAAAGAACCAAGATGTTCTGAGCATGAGCTGGTTAACCTGTGACACTTGGGAGCACCCACAGTTATTGCTAAGTGGCTTCAGCTGTGAGCTTGTCTCTGCAACAAGCAATGAAGGGGAGAGTTCCTGAGCCTCATTTGCCTTCCTCAGCACACCTGGAATGCACACTGGCACCAGGGGTGTTGGGGACAGCCAGGAGGCAGGATGTGGCCTCCCAGCATACTGTGGTGCTGAGCTTCAGCTGCCTACTCCACACAGGCACCACAAACACTTCCCCAGCACTGTCATTTCTGTATGAGCTGCTCCCACTAAGCCTCAGACATTCCTGGGACTGCCAAGTGGTCATGCAGTTATTCCATGTGTCCCATTCAACACAACAATCAAGGCCAGCTGCCCTGAGCCACACTAAATGGTGTTTGTGCAACACATCCCAACAACTGCCTCACAGCTCCCAGGATTGCTTCACACCTGTGACACAGGGCTTGTGAAATCTGAGTAGATAAATGCCTTCCAGCCTGTCTCACTGTCAGAGGAGCTCTCCCGTGGCAGTGGAAAAGGCTGGCTCAGGACATTCCTTGCAGGGCTGGTCACTACTCTTACACATAAAAATAAAGCAAAACCTCAAACCAGACATGCTATTTCTCTAGTGCAATGTGGACCATGGAATGTGATATGTGTTGTGGTTTAAAGCAGAGGTTAACAACAGAAGATTCCCATCATTATTAACATAAGACATGTGACTTCCTGGTCTGTGTGAAAAGCCAAAGCAAGGCTTGGTCTCTACTGTTGGCAGATGTCATTACAGTTCTGGATGTCCCACACCTAGAGCTGAAGGCAATTGCACAGGTAGTCAACACCAGCTGAGTGAGATCAGTTGGTGGACCCCACAGCTCACCTGTTTGGCACAAAAATAGCGAAATTCCCACTGAAAGAAACTCACCTGTCGAATTTCAAGCTATTTTATTGGAAGCAGGCCACAGAAAACCACTTTAGAGTAAGAAGAGGAGCCAAACCCTACTTTTACACTACTTAAGGCTCTAAAGCAACCAGAAATGTTGTCAGTGATGTTGAACCTCCTCAAGTGTCTTGACAGATCCTTTCCATACATTATTTGTTGACCAGAACTTATTTCTCACCCTAGAATTGCTAGAACCTTCATTCCAGCCAGCATTAGTACATGGGAAGAAGTGCCACTGGGCCAGCACATTTGGACTCCACATTTCTTGCCAGCTGCCCCTTATCTTCTCAGATATATGATTTATACCATTACTTCTAAGAATCTGGAGTAGTGGCTGACCTAAAATGCTATGTCTGCCAAAGCCAGTCCTCTTTCAAGTAGGAAACTGCTCTCTCACAAGAGCTGAACTGAAGCAATCCTCACCACACTACTGTCATCAGCACAAGCAAAGACTCAGTTATTATTATTATTAAAGTAATGGAGAAACAAGGCTACATAGTGAGCTCATGATGAGCACATGAAAAACATAAAGAAAAGTTTAAAAACTCTTCCTACTGACTATGGTAATTTGAGACAGTGTTTACTCCTGACCTCTGAAGGACTACTCTATTAGTTGTCCTTCTGAGAACACATTAAACATGAAGAGTATTGCAGAACATTAGCAGCTGACAGCATCCTCTGAGCTTCTCTCCTGTGTCCCACCTGTCCAACTGGAGCAGACTGCAGTTCTGGTAAAATTCTGTTTTATGGCAGGCAGGTGCACCAGTACCAGACTGCAGTGACTCAGTCAAACAACACACTGCCTACGTAGATGAAGCACTGGCTAAAGGAAGAGCATGTGGAGAAGCAGAAGCTGTTACCTGTGGGTGGAGAGGGAAAAACATCCCCAGAAGGATAAAGCTCCTCACTGTTCTCAGAGCTGTGTGGAGGCAGAAAGTGCTCTGCTAGGTCACTAACAGAGGGGAGGTCCAATATGCTGCTCTCTGAGGTAAGACTTGGTGACGTCTCCTTCCCTTCCATGGTCTCCCACTGCAGACAGAAATGAGACTCAGCTGGGTCTTCAGAGCATGAAAAAATCTAAGCAGAAGTTAACAGAAAAGCAGTACAAAAATGCCAGATCATTATGAGATTACAGGAGCTGTTCTAGTATAATCATACTTCAATTAAGAAAATAAAAACAAATTTAAAGATGTAAAGAAGGAACAACAGCAAGCCCCATAGATAACAGCCCTCAGCCTTAAGTAGGATAACTAGGAGACCACAATAAATCTGGGTTTCCTAGAGGCTTCCCAGAAATATAGCCTCAGGCCTCAAATCTAGGAAGCCATGGAGCATATTCCCTTAAGGGTATGTATGTGCCATTTAAAAGGAAACGTGTTCTACAGGGTCCCTTTCCACTGATGCTGCTACAAGTCTCTGATTAAACCCATCCCTCCCAGCTTATGTTCACTAGCAGAAAGAAAAAGCATCTTAAAACTTGGTAGCCTCAATCTCAGAGGGATGGCAAAGACTTCCTGGCATGGAGACATCAGGGCACCTGTGGTACATAATCAGTACACAACACTTTGGAAAGCCTTGGCTGAAGCATCCCCTCATCCCAACACCTGTTTATCAAGCTTCCTCAACCAGTCCACCACCACAGAGGGAAAGAGCACATAGCTGGGTGGAAAACAAGACAGGGCTAGTGCCACCCAGGTCCACACCAAGGGCTATAGTGAATGGGCAACTATTTTGGAGAGGATGGATCTAAAGTGTTCCAGTCCAGGAGCTCCAAGCACAGTCACACAAGTGTCTGGGGCAGAACAGCAGTGAAATGAGAAAAACTTGGTGGAGTAAGAGTGACAAGACCCAGAAACCAGATCTGGTGGTCAGGAAATGGCCTGCGACCTTGCAGGCTCACATTTATCTTTTCTATAAAATGAAGACAACAATTCTTGTCTTGTGGGTATTACCAGTAAGGAATGTAACAGCCACAGTGGGCAAGGAAATCGCCAGAATGCATTAGTACTGAAAAATAAATACCCCCAGGCAGATTTAAAAAAAAATAACGTAATTCCTCAGGTGCTTCTGTGGTGAGTAAACTTCTAGCTAAGATACACCTCTGACCTTTGCAAAATGCTGGCTAACTCACTAACAAAGAGAAGGGAGATGATGGCTGTGATATCAGAGAAGAGCAGCTGCCTTGCCTTGGAGGGAAAAGGTCTGTGCACACACAGAAAGATTCCAGGAAAAAGGCAGGGGAAGGTTAAAGCCAAAACAAAGGATACAACCATCTTCCCCCAACAGATGGAAACTTGTCCTCTATTGTTCTTCATGTACCAAAATATAAATGATCTGTGCATAAAGAATACAGAGAAGGAAAAACTTTCCTCAAATATTGTGTTTACCATGTGTACTACTTCTAAATAGAATAGTATTGAAGAGAATTAAACCACCTATTCCCTTTATTGGTCTAGAATAACCCGAAAAACACACAGCACAAGCCAAATGAATTCTATCCCTCAAAGGGCAAATGGCAAATTACAGCAATAGAAGCTGCTGGTACAACACCACAGCAGCTTAAGGCTGTCACTGATGGGAGCTGCAGCAGCCCTGGATGTCTCTGCCAGCTGCCTGTGCTGCTCCCCTTCCTGTTCATACCACAACAGGACTAACAAGATGTGCAACCATGTTCTGATGTGCAACCATGTTTTGATCAGGCTTAGATAAAACAAAGCAGTATTTAAAAAAAGTTTTCCTCTGGATTAGCTCCCTCTAATCCTATTGCCCAAAAATGACGGTGAGATCACATTCCTGGTGTTCATGAGAAGAGGCTCAGCCCTGGCTTTCAGACAAATGAAAGGGATTCACTACTACCTCTGTTCCATACCTGGTAAGAGAGAGCACTGGTGTGCAAACAGACCCCTTGGACAAAGTCCAGGAGCAAACAGTCTGTTACTGTTTCAGGATTCCCTCATTCCTCCTTCCTTCTCCCCAGACTGCTGGAATGAAACAAACAGGTCAGTTAGATGCTTTGCACCAGCTGATCTGGCAGATGGACAGGGTGACCTTTCAAAGCACATATGCTAGCCAATGTCAACAGCCAGTCATCACACATACCACTGTTTGTTGTGTCGTTCCTTTTACAGAGAAAAAGAATTTTTCTAGGAATCAGAAAGAGTTATGCCCTTGAATCTTATCATAGACCTCCAGGAAAGGGATTAGGTACATCCTAGAAGTAAAGGCAAAATTTTGCTTACAAGAAGGTGCCAGATGGATTGTTTATTCAAAATCCATCAAGCAGAGAAGCAAGTAATAGTTGGCAACCTTCCCTCCCACCTGTGGAGAGCAGGTATTCCCCAACAGGTTTATCTAGCAGCAGGTGTCTCAATGTCAACAGCCTGTTCTGTCAAACCTCAACCAGGAAACATGTTTTAAGAGAGCCACAAAAACCTCCCTGTGGAGTACAACGCACGCTCACAAAACCCAAATACTGTTTCCTTTGCCATCACCTCGGTTATTTTCAGTGAGCAACCAGGACAGACACACTTTCAGGCAGAACCTGGATGTTTTTCTGGGCCCTGCAGCGCTACCAGGGATGTCCCAAAGGCCTGTCCTGCACAGGCTTGCCTGGCTGGCGGCATTGCTGCAGGATGGCACAGATATAGGAGGGATGAGGCACTGGCCTTACCAGCCGCCCCCCTCAGCAGGTGAGGGGGTTCTCTTCCTCCCGGCCTCGTTTCTTTCCCTTTTTTCTGCAGGCAATATTCACGCGTTATTTCAAAAGCCGCTCCCTCGGCAGTGAGGCGCGGCAAGAGCGACACAGGGCACGGTGCCAGCCGGGAGAACGGTGCGGGCCAAAGCCGGAGCACCCCGCGGCCCGGCCGCGGCTGCTGCGCCACCTTCTAAGGGGAAATATCGCTGCAGCAGCCCAGGAGCAGCCAGGGGGAGGAGGGAGTGGAAACACGGGGAAAGTCAAAAGCGCGGCAGGGCCGCCCCGGGCCGGGCCGCTCTCGCACAGCCGCGCCTCGGGCCCAGCGAGGGCCCGCCCGCCCCGAGGCCGCCAAGGGCGAGGGGAAGCGGGCAGCAGCCTCACGGCCGGGGGCAGGCGGGACCGGAGGGACCCGAGCACGGCGGTGCTGGGCTGGGAGGGCCAGCGCTCACACGGAGCCGAGCACCAGCGACGGCAGATCACGGCCCTGGGCCGCCCAGAGCGGCTGCGCAGGCCTCGGGCCCGGGCCCGCCCCCGCCGCGCTGCGTGTGGAAGGGGGCGGGTGGATTTCAAAATGTTTCCAGCCAGCTTTTCCTCAATACACGGTTAGCTCGTTTTTGTCTCCCTGGATTCAGAGGGGAGAGGTTTTGGCAGCGGCGCTGTCCTGGCTCTCCTGGCCTGGCACACCGGGTGCTGCTCAGCGCTCGGTCGCTTTACGCCCTACAGAGGTGCAGCCTGCCCAAGCCTTGAGCGTGGGGCTGCAGGGTGCGAACATCATAGCGCGGGCTGGGGAAAAACCGACACAAAAACCGACACAAGTCGCCAGCCTTCCTCCGAGGGCTGTGCGGAGCTCACGGAGGAGATGCGCACCGAGCAGTCCATGCTCCCACCGAGGGGTTTCAACAGGCGGCGGAGTGGAAGCTTCGCAAGCCCTGCTGAGCAGCGGGACACAAACCACGCTCGCTTGGGCACCTGGCGATCGGTGTGTGCTGCCACAGCCGTCACAGGCGTGGCGACAAGGACATAGACGGGGCACCGACACACATCCTGACCCTCTGTGCCAGGGCTTCAGGGAGGGTGCTGGGTTCTTCTCCAGCGAAGAGAAGGTAGCGCAGCGATCCTGACAGCGTGCGCGGCACAGGCAGACATCCCGGGCGGAGGTCACGGATCCGCCCTGTCCCGTCGGGGCCCGCAGGCGGGAGCGGAGCTGCCGGCCAGCCTGCCGAGGAAATTGCTGCCAGGGGACAGCTGGCTGGGCTCCTTGGCACACGAGCTGTGAGAGAGACTGGGAAGGAGCTGGAGGTTTTTCCAAGACTTCAGAGTTACTGAGGGCAAACGGATGTGTTTAGGAGGAAGTCACTAAAGGGAGGAAAACCAATTCGAAGTCCCGTGGCTGCCAAGAGAGCTTTGTTTTTCTCGCAGGTGAGCTGGCTTGAGCTGGGAAAGGTGTCCACAGGGAGAGCCTTTGGATCTGTGTTTCAGTCGTGACTCTGCCTCGTCCTTACAGTGTCTCTCGAGCCAGGCGTGGGCATTTGGGGTCACTGCATAAGTGGAAATGCAGACCTAGCTACACCCGGAGCTGTAACTAAGCCTGGACTCTGCTCTGGTGCTAGGCTACCTCTTGCTAGTCATATCTGTCCCCAAGAACTTCATTTCCTTGCAGGGATTGGAGCTGAGCTGTGGAATGCAAAACACCAGAAGATCTGCTTTATTTGGCTCTGGGAGTACATGCAATATTACAGCATCCAGAAAACAGCCGTCTCTGCAATTTCACCCCACTGGATCCAAGGCTCTGCCGCTGGAAAAGCTTTGGCAGTGGAGAGCACCACTGGCTCCTGAAAAAGCCAGGAGCTCCAGGAAACCGAACTGCCAGGGAAGCTTAGTACTTATTAACAAACATACACAGCTTACCAGTTTCTATTTGTCATACTGGGTGGGCAGCCAAATCTTTGAACTTCGTTTCCCACCTCTCCCTCACCAGAATGAGGAGTTCCTGCAGTGCTGGCACCCCCACCATTGTAGTCTACACGTTGTAATCGTTATTGTTATCAGCAAAAAGATTAATTTTGCCTGTAGTATTTAGGGCAAGTCTCTAAGGGTGTACTACGCTCCCTTTTATCAGCATCTTGTTAACACACGATAAAACTATACTAGCAGTCATGTCTGAAGCTGGTTAAAATAGAAGGTACCTGAGAGCCAGGAAACTCAGAATTAAGCCCCCACACTTGACATTTACCGAAGATCAGAGTGCTGAGAGTCAACTGGGTAAAAGGAAATGCATTTTCTGACTATTGCAGCTCTGTCACAATGAGATTTTTCAGTCCTGACTGTCTCAGGGCCAGATTGAACAAGCTGTACAGTTCCATGTCATTGAAGATAATGTGTACCTGCCAACTAACTACCTTAATACATAACATGAAGGAAAAGAGTCTGTCTTCACAAACAGCAGAACTTGTACATTCATGTTTTTTCAGTCCTTTCCCACTGTCACACTGCAGGGGAGCCTGCCTACTTCCTTCTTTCTTACACAATAGCTCAAAGTTAATTTAGTACCTCAAAGCAGAGTGCAGCTGAATGAATAGAAGCTAATCCAGGAAGTAGCCTGAAGGGATGCTAAGGAGATGTGAACAAGGTTGAGTTTTATGCTGTTGAATTTACAAAGATTGTTCTGTTGATTAACAGAAATGATTCAACCAAAGTTTGTAGTCTACACTTCAGTGTTTTGAGTTCACTCCTCACTGTGAACTAATCCTTTGTTCTCAGACCTAAAAGCAAGAAAAAATATAAGTATATTTGAATTTATTAACTGCATGCATTTTACTTCTCAGCCCAAGACACTGTTAGTAAAACAGATGGAGTATCAGGCTCCATCCCAGTTTCCATTCTGAAGCTTTCCCCCAGCACTGCAATGTTTTAGTGGCCTTTGCTCTGGAAAATCCTCTTGCGGTTACCCCAGGAATGAGTGTTTATAGGCTTCAGGCCAGTGTGAGTGAGAAACAGCTCTTCAAATCCATGAGATGAGAAACAGCAACTGGCAACTCATCTCCACTCTTTCCAGACCGGTGAGGTTTGCTGACAACACTGCAAATAGCAAAAAGCAGAGGAAGGCTGTAAGAAAAGCTCTCTTCCACCACCCCACTATCCCATCAAATATAAGACACCTGGTATTCTCAATTAACTTTTTCACGATCATCATTCCTTCACCTAGAGCTGTGTCCTTTGTTTGCACACCACAGTACAGCATTGAAAGTGCAGCTCAGCTGCAGAGGCAAAACACATTAAAAGCTGTATTGTCCATCTTGATTCCTATCAGCCAGACCAGGGAATAGCATATTTGTGGGAATATACTTGCTCACCTGAGGAAAAACAAAGATGTTGGTTACTCTAAAACTCACTGATTTATCCATCTGTGTTAGTTGATCAGATGAAGAGTATTACAGTCCCTCCAAATTTGCCAAAGTTTTCAGGCCCACATAAAAAGACATTGTGTGTTTCATGTACTGCCACATCAAACACAATCACTCAAACCAGCAAATCTCCCCCTCTAAAGGGTCTGCTCCACTTAAACTGAAATACCCCTTCTGGTCATTACTATCTCCAAGCAGTGATGACTGCAGAACTAATGCCTTTCAGAACTTGGACTGAGCTATCACAGAGAATTGATTGCTGACTCAGATTCCTGGTTAACTCTAGGGTTAACATGTAAGCTATTTTACCTGTCTTTTAACTTATAAGCTAATCTACCTGTCTTTCTCACCCACAGTCAAGCAGGCATCTCTCAAGTTCCTCCAACCTCATAAGCTCTATTCTGGTAATGGTACTTCTCTTCAAGACAGATGAAGTTCATGAGCAGCGAGCAGTTGCCTGCATTACAAAAAGTGGGTCAGCCAGGCAATCAAAAATATTCTTGGCCTTCTCCTCCCTGGCCATAAGACAAGTAATGCTTTTTGTTTCCTCCTTCAATAACAAGAGGTTTAAGCCTTTTGCTTGCTGCAGTCAACACCCTGAGGTACAGGAAGTTTCAAAGACCAAATGTTATTTTCTGCTGTACCACATGCCAGTAAATTGATTTCTATTTATTTTTCTTTTTAATGAATCTCTTGTTATGGCTGTGACCTGCTTTTTCTGTTATCTGACTTTTTAAGGTGTCACTTCTAAACTAAACATGAAATCACAGTAGCCAGTTCATGTATTAATACCATGTCTTAGAAATTTGTGATGCCACAAGAAAATGGTTTTCTCTTCAAAAAGTAGTTTACTGTGGCAAAGGTTTGACAATGTGAGTGCTGGGGATATTTCAGTACAAGCAGGAGCAGGATTTTTTTTCTTACAATTCTGTACCAAATCCCACCTCTCTCCTTTGAAAACCCCTGCTAGAATGGGTGCAGAGGCATGCCTTCCAGTGCTCTGAGTGATATGTTTTGGGCTACCTCCTTGGCATCTGCTGCTGCTTGAACCCACTTTGAATGAAAGCTTTTTAGGACCTAGCACTATTATTCTTGTTCTGTACAAGATTTTAGTACTGCGGATGCTGATGTAGGGCTCTGTGGGGCCTCATTTTCTCTCTTTTGCATCACAATTCACTAAAATAAAACATGAGCACTATGTGACTCAGGAGTAGGCATGAAGCACACTGTAACTTAGCTCTCATAATGCACCTAAGCACAGTTTGGGTCTCCCTTAACCAGCATCCTGTTTCCTTCTGCCAGACTTCTCCTCTTGCACTGCATTTCTATTTAAGTCCCCACACCCACACCCACACCCTTTCATTCCTGCTGCCCAGGAGTTTTGTTGATCCCAATTGCTCTGCCTGGCTGTGACACAGCTGCTGCCCATGGCAATGCATGTAAAGCAGAGACATTTGGAGTTCCTAAGCTCATGTTTCAGTCTCCCTTTGGGACAGAATGACCCTTTAACCATTGGTTTATCCTCTGCTGTTTATTCCCTTGCCCTCTTGAACCAAGTGATCAACAGTCTCTTCAGTTTCTTAGTCACTGTGCACACCAGCCAGTAACAGAACTCATTTAATTCTGGCAGGGAGCATGTGTCTGAGTTTCCAGTTCTTGTGTTCCTGGGATCTGCATGGAAATTGTTACAGCTGGAACCTTCAACCATCTATACACACATAAATACCCACCAGGGATATGTCATGTTCTCGTTCTGTTGAGCCTTCAGGGAATTTCCAAAAGATGCTTCCAGCCTCACTTGAAGTAAACAGTCACAGAAGAGTCACAATCTGGCTTCTTGCCTGGATCTTCCAGCACCTGATATAGCATGGAGGCACAACAAGAAGTGTCAATTGCAGTAATTATGCACTTCTCTCCCCTGGAAGACCTCCTGTGTTTAGGAGCTGAGCTCACTTGCTTGGCCTTCTACACTGCTAGGGTGTCTCCCCTGCCCAGTAGCTGGCTTTTGTTACAACCAGCACACCAGCTCTGAGCTCATTACCTAACAATCTTTTAGATTGGATCGAAGAGTTCTAAAGTAACCTGAGATAAGCACGTCAACACTGACCCTGTTTTTCCTAGAAGCCAGATCAAAGTAAAGAGTCAGGTCTGTCATTTAAAGGGCTGGTATTCTACAGGGGGTGATGATGAATAGTGAAACTGAAGGGCAGAGATTGTAGAGTGCCCAAGGAAATCACCTTCTGCTCTCACACAGCGTTATCTGCTACCTCAGCAGCTGTATTGTTTCAGGGAACTTCTTAGTAGTTCCTGCAGTTGTGATCACATAATTTTACTTTAATTGGTTTTCCACTCGTAGGACATAGACTTGACAAGCTTTAGTATTAATTTTGCCCACCAATTCTAGGAGAGTGTCTTTATAACTTAGAAGGCAGGCTCCATCTGATCTCATTCAGCTTTTCTTGATTTGAGATGAGTCTTATTATCTGCCCCATATATTGTGGCGGAGTACATTGGGGCTTTTGGGATTTTTTTAAAATATTTACACATTTTTTTACAACTTCTGGATAAAGTCTGCCCCCCTGTGAGGTTTGTTCAAGACAAATGTCTGCCTTTAACCCCTGCATTCTGTGTGAGTCAAAAGCCCACCAAAAGTCAGTGCTCCTGCATGGGAGGGACACTGCTGAGCTGTAGCTCTCTGCAGAGACACACTGCTCATGGAAAGTGGCAAGAATATGCTCAGAGAGATGTAGCCTTCTAGCTATTCTCCAGGAATCCACCAGGGCAGGGCAGAGCAGGGCAGGGCAGGGCAAGAAAAGGCTTTTTCCTGAGCTGTGGAATGCTCACAAAGTCCTGCTGGTTTTCCTGGAAGGCCTGGCAGTAATACCAGAACAAAAAGAAAAGTTTCCCTTTCCTGGCTGGGGCTGTTAGCAGTGAGAGAGTGGGTTGGGGCTTTCCTTTTCTGAGCTGTCAGCAGAGTAGAAGCACAATGGAAATTGTCCCCCAGGATGGAGATCAAGAGCAGGGCAAAGCTAAACCTGGCAGAGTGAAGTTCTAATGCATAAACTGATCTCAGCCCGGTCACCCTTCAGCTGGAAGCATGAGCTGCCCCAATCCAGTGTCACTAACACTGAGAACATGCTGTTGTGCAGTGAATCTATGTGAACACCTCAGAAGGAACAGCAAACCGTCGTTCTGGCCTCCCACTTCACTCTTCACAGCTCCAACAGCCCCCACTGCTACTGGAAGGTTTAAAGCAACAGTGGTTTTTGTTTAAAGAGATTGTAACCTCGTTGCTGGCTTTAGGTTGCTGTTGTGTGTCCTTATAGGTGAATTTATCCATGACCTCCCACGAGCACAGAGAGTCCATCCTTTAGGAGTAGGAAGAGCCACACAGCTTCCAGAGCTGGCACTGCTGCAGCTCAGCCTGCTTCTCCATTCCCAGTGCTCATACAGCTCAGCAGAAGGAACACACAAGCCTTGGGCTGTGGTAGGAGAACCCCAGAAGACCTCTGCCCTGCTGGAGCATGATTTCACACACTGTGTTCCTGAGTCAGCTGGAGTCAACCTTGAATTCCTTGGATGAAAGCATCAGACTGAGACTGCCTTAAGCCCTGAAAGTGAGCAGATACAGAAGAGACCCTGCCTCTGGCCTAAGGCTTATTTATTGCCTAAAGGCAAAGACACTTTGCAGATAGAGAGCTGTTCTTAGCCTCCAATGTAAGCTCCTTAACTGCTCTTCTGGAGTGCTCCCTCCCTAATCTTTTATTTTTAGATTAGCTATTTTTAAGAGATTGCTTGCTGCTTACTTAAGAGGTTTTTGATGTTCACATTTCTCAGTACTGAACGCTGTTTTATTGCAGTTACATCACACCAATTATTTATCTACTGGCTGGATCACAGAATTTGACCTTGGCAGGCATGGGAACAGAGACATCTAATTAAAAAACACCCAAGTTACTAAAAGAAAAAAAAAAAAAAAAAAAAGAAAAATCAAAGCTGAATGACTCAGTCACTGGTTCACATTACACTGAGAATACAGCAGATTCTCAGGGTGGAGACCTCTTTTCCAAGGCTGATGCAATCTGCAAGTCCTGACCTCTCAGCACTTTTAAAACCAGGGTGTAATGCATAGAATTTGTCAAAGTATTTCAATTTGTATTTACAATTGTAGCTTCAAGTTTTCAACATTTCCCCCTAAAAAGCAGGGGAGGGAGGAGCAGAGAGAACCCTAATTCCTGCAGAAAAAACCCCTGAGCTTGCTGATGGACATCTAGCAACTACAGGGACCTACTAACAAGCATCCTCAGCTCCCAGTGCCAGCCACCCCTTCTCAGCATCACACAAGCCACTTACATAACTTTCCCTACTGTCACCACTGCCTTTCCCATTTCTCCCAGCTCAGTGGATGGCCCTACAAGATCTTGCAAGGAGCTGTCTGGCTCCACAGAGCCCTGCCTCCGCATGGACACCTCTTGTGCAACCTGGTCAAGCTCATGCAGCAAAGACTTGGATGGAGCATGGTTAACTGTGGGGGGCTCCTCAGTCTGGGGAATTTCTGTACCCCTTTTATATAAAAAAAAGGAAAGATCAGTGTGCCTAGGTATGGATACCCCTGTGGGTTTAGTAAGGGATCACCTGGTTGGAAATGAAGAAATTTGTTACCCTTTTTGCCCCAGGAGGGCATCCCAAATACTCTGTAATGCAGGCTTGTGTTTTATTGAAGGTTTCTGTGAGCTATCACCAAGTCCATGATCCCAAGACATCAACAGGCCCAATGTTTGTCAACCTGTTACCACTTTTCTTTTTAATTTTCTTTTTAAAACCCAGTTATAGAGGAAAAAATATCAGCACCCTTGAACATAGCCTGAAATCTGAGCCTGAGCTGCCTGTGTCTCTGATTTTGATCAGGCCTTCAAAATCAATGGATGGCAGGTCCAGGACCTGTCAAACCATAACTCCTTCTCCAACAATAAATAGAGGGTTGGGGGTATTTGTGTGTAGAGGCATTAGAAACAGCTGACAAATAGGATATGTCTGTCTGCTATTCAGCTACCTGAGCAAAAAAAATCCCTGTGTGCCCTTGTAATACTCTCTTGGCTTGTTACAAGCCCACAAAGCTGTTTCAGGCTGTTACTACCAATTTTTCCTCCTGATGGAGACAACTGTGCTTGGATCCCAAGTGCTCAGATTCACTGTAATCTGCTTTTGGTTAGAGAAAGGAGCATCCTTCTGCCTATTCTGCACCACAGTCCTGTCTGGAAGTTACACACAGACCATACCACACTTTCAGTCACTGTGGCTTTGCACTACAAGGCTTTCAGATCCAAAGCCAAAAGATAAAAGTCAAATGTTTCCAAGTCACATGATGACTGAGCTGATAAGATGTATTGAATTTCTGGAATGCAGACATTTTGGAGGAAAATGTATCACTTTTCAGTGGCTATTAGAGTAGATGAACTTCTCTATAGAAGTCATACATATTCAACCTGATAAAGGTAAGCTTAGCAGCTTTTGGCTAATCATCTCTAGGAAAAACAGTACACGAGGAGGGCTTCTGATGCATGACCACAGCATCAATAATGAATCACTGTAAAAAAATCCCTACTCCCCAACTACACCAAAGAGAAAACTGAAAAGGCTTGATTATATCCCAGAAGCTCCAGCTGATCCTATTCCTCTGACCCAGGTTACTCAGGGCTCAGCATCACAGAGCAGATGCTGCTCATAGCAATTTTTGCTGCAGCTCTGAAAAATTCAAGCCCAAGTTACATTCCAAACAGCAGCATCAGTACAGACAAGTGAGCTAAGATATTTGTAGTGTATTTTTAAGACCAATGAGGAGATAGCCAGTAGCTGCACTTAGGTCTCCAAATCACTGCTGAAGCTTTTATGTAAACAGCATAGAGGGGCTTTTAAAAAAAATTTTAATGCTAAAAGCAAGGCAATGGTTTTTATATAGTATCCATTTTTACTTTCATCCCATTGTTTCTTCTTACTAGAGGTCCTTCCTTCCTTCCTTCCTTCCTTCCTTCCTTCCTTCCTTCCTTCCTTCCTTCCTTCCTTCCTTCCTTCCTTCTTCCTTCCTTCCTTCCTTTCTCCCTCCCTCCCTCCCTCCCTCTCTCCCTCCCTCCCTCTTGTTTGCTTCTGCAGCTGGAGGTTGTTAGAAAGCAAGTCAGCCCCTCACCCTGCTGCATCCAGTGGTTGTACCTGCTATGGCAAAACTGTCAGCCAAACCATGCATGTCTGCAGCTTAGAAGTAACAAACAAATATTTTTACCTCCATTTGGCCTTTTAAATCAGAAATTGGAGCAATGGTGCATTTAATATTTCAGTGGGATCTGCTACTGAATCTAATCTGCTGCTCTCTAACCATTGGGGGAACATGGAGTTAGTAAATAATAGCAAGTTCTCATAAATGGGAATGAAATCCTGTCTTTTTCAAGTACAGTGTGTTCCATGGTACAGAAATTAAAGCAGCTACGTGATCCTTGTGAGACCACTGTTCTGGCAATAGATGCATCCTCCCTTCCCACATTTCCTCCTCCTTTGGGTTTTTATGAAAAGAATTCCACATTCCCTCATAAACATCATGTCTATTGATGCTTCCCTCACCCTCATAAATTTGCTTAGCAATTCCCTGGCACTGCTACCAGTTTCCATAGCAAAGGATGTTAAATGAGACTGTAGTCACAAACTCGAGGAGCTGCCAAGGACTGAAACCAAACCACACATGGAGCAGCACAAAAATGCAGAATATCCTTGGAATTCCTCTACTGGGAACTCCCTGAGAATAGTGGGAAAATATTCCCTTTAGAAATCCTGTCCTGAGTAGAGCATCCAGAGCCTATGAGACAGTGAGCTAAAATGCCAGACTAGATCTGAGGTCCAAAACTGAACTGTCACAGGTAGGGCAGGGAACAGACCACAGCCAAACCTGCCCCTTCTGCCCTAAAATGGCTCAGGGTGAAACAGCACAGACAAGGCTAAAAAAGAGCAGCTAAAAAGCTGCTCCTGCTGGCTGGCAGTGATGTCTGCTCCAGAGGCCACATAGGCAGTTGCCCTGTGCCAACAAGTGAGCAAAGGATGGGCTTCCACAGCCCAAAAGCAGCTGCCTTGCACTGAAGCTGTTGACTGATACCCCTAGCAGCCCAAATTCGCCCTTCTCACCTGGGCTACAATTAGTGGGACAGAAATTCACCATGCAAAGATTGCTCCTTGTTCATGTTGTCTGTCACTATCTCTGAGCAGGAAAAGCATTACCTCATTCAGGATAAGTGTGGATCCTGATTCATTAATTTGACACTTTTTAGTGCTAATGCTAAAGCATTACCTCATTCAGGATAAGCATGGATATTGATTCATTAATTTGACACTTTTTAGTGCTAATGGTACATTTAGGTGCCCCTGAATCATGTCAAGTGCAGCAGGTTTTTACATTAGCACCAATAACAATTACCAATCCAGTTGCCAGGATGCAGGATTAATCTGAATTTTCCCCTTGAAAACACATTTTTGTGTTGTGTAAGCCTTTAAAATTACAGATAAGATTCAATCTGCCCAAACTAAGGACTAGAATACAATTGCCTTCTTGTACCACGTGCAGCCTCTGTAGTGCTCCAATTTCTTCCTCAAAGGTCTAGCATGCTTTAAACTAAATTTTTCCACCTCCCCTTCTCCCCTCCAAAAATCGAGATATTGTTTACATGGTCTTTTGCTCATTTAGTTTTTAGGTCGTACATGTTGTTTTTGTTCAATATTTCTCAAGACAGTAATTTTTACTTCCCTGCCAAGAAATAACTGAGTACTGATTCATCACAATGAATGCCTGAGACTAGCAACCTGACATATTAGCTATTTTTAGAAATGCACTTAAATACTTTTTCTTTTTGACAAAAATTATATCCAGAATAGTCCCTAAATACTGTGCTAAATGCCTCTAGGGATGGCATTCCATTCCTGGAGGTAATACAGCTTCCCAATTACTGCAGCCTTGAGCAGCTATAGAAGTTAATATCACACCCCTCTCAAACTTTAAGCAAGTACATCTGCATATATTCTGGACAGCCTTGGGTAAGATATGGACATATGGAGCATATGGGTTTTAATCAACACTTGGGCTTTCACACTGATTTTTAACTAGCACAGAAAATCAGGCTCACTGGCCACAAGGCTCTTCAGCTCTTTCCTCCCCCTGCCCTCCATGAAAACATTAGAAGTGGGCAAAAGTGCTTCTGTATCTTCAGTGGATCCCCTGCTGCAAGGAGTATTTTCACACGACAGAGCTGTCCTTGCAGCTGGCCTGTGTCTGTAGAAAGGCTGGAGGGGTCACTTGGAGGTGGAACAGCATGGGAGCTGCCTGGGCGCTAGCTGGTCACCTGCTGCCATTTGGGTTTTCCTTCCTCCCCCTGCACACTCAGACCCACAGTTACAGATCCACAGGCTCTGTCCTAAGTCTTCCCACAGCCAACAAGGAGTTTGTCATCCCATGAGTATTTGGCTGGACTGGACCTTTGGAAGTCACTATCTACCCCATCCTCCTGGATGATTGCCAATGCAAAATCAGGTCTGCTGTGGCTTTGTCCAGCAGAAACTTGATCCCCCTCCAAGGATGGAGGTCCCCGCAGTCCCTCTAGTGATCTGCCCCAGGGCTGCACGTTATCCCCATGACAAAATTTTTCCCAACATCCCAAGCCACAATTTGTGATCTTTGCCTCTTATTACGCCATCTCCCACCGGCAAGGAGAGTTTGGCTCTGTCATCTTTTCAGCTGCCCTTCGAGAAACTGGTGGCTACTATTACATTTACCTCCTGGTCACGCTAGCAGTTTGCTGCTGGCACTAAAGATGTGACACTCTTCACAAAGGTCACCAAGAGGATCCTGCTGGACATTGTAAGCACTCGGCACCTCTCATCTGAAGTTGCCAGGATTTGCAAACAAGCCACGTAACATCCACGCCAGTGGGTGTGTTACACAATCATGTGCCTTGAGTCAGAGTGCCAAGGGCAAGATTCTCTGCCAGGAATCTCTAAGCAGCTGCTCCTTCAGTCCCCCTGCATCCCTCAAGGAGGGGAGGGATAGGAGATCATATTGCCTTGAGCTCAGAGGCTCATCAAGAGCCACCACGTAAACAAAAAATACAAAAACTGTAAAAAAGACAAGAAGTAATGCTGAAGGATGTGTATTTCCAGGACAAGGCTCAGCCATATTCACAGAAATCTTGTGCAAGGACATGCCAAAGGAGACTGTTGTGGAGCTAAGTCCAAGCAAGCACCACAGTCCAGTATTCAGGAAGTGCCCACGTGAGAATTATCGCCATCACTCAGTGCTCTCCAATTTTAATGACACAGTTCAATTCCAATACATTCTATATTCAGTACAGCGGGGGAAAGAAAACCTCAGCAATATTTAAAATAAGAACAAAATAAGTCACTGAAGGTGGGCAACCTAGCTTCCCTACAAGCCAGCACCTAAGTCCTTTAGGCTCTTCTTTGAAAGACATTGGTCCCTTATTTAGGACAAAATTACAGCAGCAAGAAACTAAAGCTTCCCCCACACCCAAAGCTACATACAAACACTGATCAATTCCTAATGACAGCTGTACCTGGCTCTCCTTTCTCTTGTATGTACAAACTGCCTCCCTAACCCAAATCAGAGGGTGCTGGAGGCAGGGCCACAGTTCATTAATCCTCTCCAGCCCCGATGTTCCTTGAATGCCTTATTTACTTGTTCTTGCAGTGTGGGAGTCTTTGTATCAGGATGGACGGTCCTCAGGGACAACTCATGCGCTCTGTATAAACTGGTGTTACAGTTGCAGTTTATTGTAAGGGCCTGGGTATACAGAGTCCTGCTAAGGGCTGCCAGCCTCAGCCCAGAGTATGACAAAGAGAGAGTGGGGGTAAGAGAAAGAAGTAAGAGAATAAGAGGGTGAGGGGGTGAGGGAGTAAGGTAAGAGAGGGGTGGTAGTAAGAGAGTAAGTAAGAGAGAGTAAGAGCAAAGGGGTAAGAGAGCGATTTCCCGTTTACAATACAATAATTTTTTTTTCTGTGATGAATATTCTAATTTCCCCTAACCAATCTAA
>NW_026612940.1:0-24998 GCF_029582105.1 Oenanthe melanoleuca | reverse complement strand
TTCTCTTAGAGCAGTTCTTGAGCTTCATGTTGATCTTCAGAGTCTTGTCCTATTTCATCCTCCTTCTCTAGGGAGGAGTTGTAACTACTCTTGTTAGAAGCTGTTTACCATGAGTATGATTCTTGTAATACAAATGTGTCACTAAGTGGAAGGAATTGGGGCTTTACATTTTTTATTTCCTGTGAAATAGGTAGTCTGGGGATATAGGAGTACTTTCCTGAGAGATTGCCCTTTTATACTCGGAAAAAAAAGATGGTTACTGAATGGATTTCTTTCAAGTGCTTTTCTAAGTATGCCTGCGTATATGAAGTACCAGCAGCCGTAATAGTCAAGAGATAGCTTTTTAATTTGAGTCTGACAGACACACAGGAATTGAAAATTTTCATTTTCCTTTTCCTTGCCTCAGTGATAGGGAAAACCCACAGTATTTAGTCAAGTTCCCCAAAAGTTATTTATTTACAATAAATGCATAATTTAGTAGGGAAATAGTTGAAAGCAGTGTTTCTTGGCTTTTCGAACTGCATGGTCTGTAATGTATTAAAAACCTGGAGGGCAACTTGCATTAAAACAGCAGAATCTTGTGTCAGCTAGATAAATTAGAACAACTTATTCAACAAAGTGAGGAGAACCTTGAAATTAGTAGTCTTGCATACTGAAGACTCAGCATTGCTTATTTTCTCTGGACAAAAAATACAGCCCATAGTACTTGTGATAGGAAAGTTATATTCAGCCCAGTTATATGTTGTCTTAAGGAGGAAGGAATGGTCTTATATACCTGTTTCTTCCTTATGACAGTTGGAAGATCATGTCTGATGATCTTAAGTAGCTCCCTAACTCTGAGATGGTCAAAGGACATAATCTGTGGCATGAGAATACCAGGGTGTTTTTTGTGGTTAATTTTTTTTTTCTGATAGTCCAGAAAGAAAGGGAGGGTAAAGTGAATTACAATATTTCATTGTAAAAGTGTGAAAAAAAGGATATGGCATTTCTTGAGCCTGCAGAACTCAGTTTGGTTACAAGTAAAAGCCGACACAGGTGCAAGAGACAGTTGATCCTTACATGAAATAGATGGATAAACATCACCTGTGACCACAAATTGTCACTTTGAAAATGTCAACAAAAATGCTAGCTGTTCTAGCTTAGCATATAATCTCATGCAGCTAGGGTTTCATTTCAGAAGAAACTTCCTAAAACTGTTCTAGGTTTACTGACAGGCTGGACATGTGTGGCTCAGCTTGGCATTCTAGAAAATACAGCCAGACCGCAAATCTTGGTATTTACTGATCTTGTGTCATGCCACACAGTTCCTCAGTGTGATGTCTCTCGGAGCAGCTGTTTCCCTGTGTTTACTGGAGTTAAAAGAAGATCATCCTCTTCTACCCCATTGAAAAAATTCACCCTGCATCTATTGCTATTCTGAAAATCCTTGGTTGCTTCTGTGGCATTTAGAAAATAAAAGATGCTTTAAATAATAGCTACTTGAGATTCCTTCTCATGAGGCCTGCTGAGTGTGGTTACACAGTTAGAATTCACAGTTGCCTGTTCTGTACTATTTCTTTTGCTGTACAGATTGTCAGCAAAGTTATCTAACTTCCAGTTCTTGAAGGTACTAGATTATAACTTTAAAACTGGGGGGAGAATGAGGTGGTATTTACTGGTGGTTAATAATTTCAGACAATGGCCTTTTAAATGCTTCACCTCCAGAAAAAGCTTTCTTTGTCTGGAGAAGCCAAGGTCCTTTCAGCCTGGGAACATTGAACTGAACATCTGTCTTTTCCTGAGTGTTACTTACACTACAGTTACCAGCCTAGAGAAGTAAAATGACACATTTAACTGCCAGAAATAATGGATCTTAAAAAAAGGAAACAAAAAACCTAAAATACAAAAGATGTCCCCAAAACAGGAGAAAGGTGTTTGTAAAGATTAAATGACTAAAACCGAAGCAGATATGAAAAGACAGTAAGATGGAGACTTTGAGACTAATTTTAAAGTGGAGAGACTCTGTGTGCTGTAGCTGAAAATGGGACTGTGATTCTTGGCTCATCTAGCTTTAAATAAGCTACCAAAAGAGTTGATGTCAGTGTAGCTGCCACAGTGTAGAGCAGGTTGCAGACATAAATATTTATATATTTTCCCAGCTTTTGAGTGGTTTCTGTAACCCATGGTGGACTTGCTTACGTTGCAGCATGGGTAAAGCTGAGTTTGTGCTAGCTTGAGATAAATCAGCTTCTTAACCACAGTATGGTTTTCTGAGAAGCTGTGGCTGTGGCCAGGGCTTTTCAGTTCTTATTACTTGGTGACTGTTTAAGTGTCTGTTGCTGTCCATTGGCAAGATGGAGTGGTAACTGTTAAGGGGTTCTTGAGAACTTGGAGTTTGGTTCCTTCTCTCCTAGACAAAATGACAGAGGTACTCAGACGGAGAACCTTTGTAAGTCTATCCAACAACAATTTACATTTTAATGGAATTTGAGCTACCAGAATAAACAGGTGCTATCTGATGTGGATGTCCATCACCTCAACACCCCTTATGACTTTCAAATGGCAAAAATACTTTAATGTCATCTATTATTTTGCAATATTGTTCTTGATGGGTTTTCTAGGTTTTTAAACTTCTAAAAAATGTTAAAAAATATGGTTAATATTTCAGACCTTTCCATCAGTGAAGCTTAAAAATTATCACTTCTCCCTTGGATCTTGTTTGGTTTTTGGTTTCCTTTTCCTAGATGAACAAGAGAGCAGCAGTAACTGAGAGGGTGGTGGACTGCTTCTGGTGCTGGGGCTGTGGCCTCCTTCACTAGCTCCTTACTCTTTTACATGCCAAACAAGGGGCCAAGGTGGGCAGTGTGACATTTTCCCTTTATGAAGAAGGTCAGAGCAATCAAGGAAACACAAATCCATATGGTGCTGGATACCGCTGTATCTCTCATAATTTGCATAAAGTACTTCTACCTACGAAGGTGCTCTGGGCTCCTGCAGTGTCTTAGCTGTGACAAAATTAGCACTGGGCAAATTGCTTTCTTCACTGCCCTGGCAGGATTTCAGGGAGTGCTGAGAACAGCTGTCCTGCATGAAGTACTGCCCTGCTTTGCCAGTATATCAACATGATAGGAAGGACAGGCTGGCCTTAGATTAAGGCAGCAAAAGAAATAATCCTTTGTGTTTGCTCTTCTCAACACAACTGGAACCACTTAATCCATTACTGAAACATTGCTCTAGACTGAGCATTAGCTGGTTTAGCTTAATCCAGTGACATATATAACAAAAGCAGTTTTCCCTGCTGAATAAAAAAAGTTAACTCTGACGTGTTGCATTATTAAATTATTTTTTCCCCTCACAGTTCCTACCAAATACATCAAACAAGCTGTTAAGAACAGTTTGCTGGAGACAAATGATTTGTAACAGGTTGGCGTCAATCATGAGCAGCTCATGCAGATCACTCTGTCAGATGCTTGGTGGGATGTGTGCCAATGTCCATCAGAGATGATTCAAATCCTCCGTGCCACATTGCAGAGGTGGTGGAGTGGCAGTGTGTAGCACATGCAGGTACTATTGTTAGGATTCAGAGATGCAGAAAGATAAATAAACCTTTTGAGGTTTTCTTCCCTTTTTTGAGAGAACGTGTGCCTGTAAGTTGTTTGTCTCTGCTTACTATGCATCGCTTGAGAAATGCAAAGTCCACATTTCTCAGAAGACAGGGCTGGACAGAGCTGAAATTTTGCTGATGCTGATGATTCTTTCCTTGGAGAATTGTAACTAGGTGTCAGGGATGGGCTCCCAGTGGAAAACCAGATCATTAAATTGTTCGGGCTTTTTAATAGAAATGTCCTTACAAATGCTTCTAAGGAGTTTCTTCCAGATAAAAGTGAAGAAATAGGAAAGTTTGTATTGAAGGGGTAGATGGGAAAGAAAGGAGAGGTCATAGGCAATTATAGAATAGTCTGCAAACTTTTTTACTTCATGTAAAAAACTAGAGAAGCACTTTCCTATGTTCCAGGCCAGAACCACCACCACTGGACTGTGGAATAATCTGTTCCACTGGGTATAAATATACAGTGTTTTCTACAGAGCCAAGACTGACAGAACAGACAACAGCTTGCTGTTTGGTTTTGTGATGGATTTTAAAGTTCAGATTTCCAGCTGGTCACTAGAAAAGCAGAGCTCAGGTGTATGCCTTCATTTGCCTCCAGTTTTCAAGACAAACTGTGTAGGATTTTTAGGATTTCTCTGGGGCATTCTCAGAACATTTTTTAACTTTTATTTTTAAAATGTCACTTGTCCTTTATATTTTAATAAGGTTCATAGTAACTTTGTCTAAAATGAGGAGTTTAGATTTGGTCCTGGTATAACAACATTACAGTACAGGAAAAGTGGCATTGTATTGGTCTGCCTATAGAGAGCACCGTTCTTACATTCCAGTGCTTCTGAATTGAAAATACACATAGAAATACTATACAATACTTTCTTATTGTTTTTATGGGCTTAAAAGAGCATACTGCTGGAATAAATTACAATAGTGCACAATAACATCAGGATCTTAGTTTTCTGATCATATTCCACATGATGTAGCTCCTGTAGAAGAAAAACTTCAAGTGATTAAAAAAAAAGCTTCAGCCTATCTCTTTGGAACATCTTACAGGTTTCAGGTTTATTTTTCATATTGGCTGGAAAGTAAGAATACCTTTCCTCTGAGGGAAGCTAAATTTATAAATAATTATAATCTATATTTTAATATGTATTATTCAGTGATTTGAATTTAGAGAAAACTGGATGAATAGTTGTCAAAGTGGGGTCAGTGCAGGCCTTGTAAGGCTTATGAAGCTTATTTCTCACTCTTCCATATTATCTTTTCTAGTTCTCTGCAGTCTCCAAATGATATTGTTACCTTCTGTGCTCATTTTGAATTATTAGTGCCTTCTGGATAGGTACTGATGACTTATAGACACCTGTTAATATAGCCAACATGTTTTCAGATTGTCAGAACTAATCTTATTATGGATTGAGTTTTCACTTACAAAAGCATTTATAATTATTATGAATGAAATTTTGCCTCCAGATATGTCCCTGAGTTTGCATCCCTGAGGGTTATTCTGCCTAGGCTTTCATTTTTCAGGGTCATTCCCAATTTTCATTCCAACCCCTCCCTTGCACTGGTGAGTCAGCAGGATTCACTTCCCTCTCCTAGGAAGATCAGCACTTGCTTAACACAGTGAGTTCACAGGCAAAACTAGCCATTTGTGTCATTATGGATTAACCTCAGAAACAGATTCAATTGTGTTGTGCCATAAGTAATTTATTTCCAAGGATATCTTTCTGTGTGAGCATGATGCTGTCTCCAGCTCTCGGTCACAAGCAGACTGTGGGCAGATTTCTGAGAGGTAGCAGTGAGACTGCTGGCTGCAGGACATTGGAAAACCATCTCTTCCATGGAGAGATGTTTCTTAACACATACAAAAATTGGAGCAGGTCAGAATCAGGCAATGAACTTGGGGTTTTCTCATATGTCCTGGAAAATAGTTTGAGTAAAGCCCAGGTCTCCTGATATTTGCATGATTGTGAATATTGGTCCTGCAACGTTTTGTATTCAAGAATCACTACAGTTTGATTTGGCTTGAGCACACTATACAAGAGCCCTCTTCAGAGTTACTGTTACTACTTTGATGATTAAAAAACCTTTATTTTTTGGCATTTCAGTCCAGCTAGATAAGTCTCATGATCTAATAAAAATTTGGTATTTTATAACTGAGGAGACTATCAAGAACCTCTAAATTAAATATTTTATAAAAAAAAAAAGTCTTGTCTGAGAGTTAAATAAAAATGGTTAAATCAGTCTCTTTTATTCATTGATATTTACATTCTAATTTATTCATTAATGTTTAATGCACAAAATGAAGACTTAATGACCCCAGCATGCAGAATTTCACTTTGTCCAGTTCTTTGTCTTATTTTCTCTTTCATTTCTTGGGCAAGAATTGAGGTCAAAAAATGCCCCCGATTTGCCATTGTCTAAAAATATTGGAAATAGCTGAGCAGTAATCCCTGGCAGCAAATAATTTTCTGTCTTAATGAATGTCACCATAGATATGATGACCATTGCTCATATCTTAGTGGATTGTCTGCCAGAATAATTTGCTATCTCATGGAATTGTTTTCTATTAGCATATCTTAATCAATAGGATTCATGTTTGTGGATAAAGCTGATCACCCCCTTTGTAGTGTCATTTGAAAATTTAGCTTGCATCTGATTAGTAAGTCAAAGTGGGCACCTGCTTGCATCCGTTACACCTGTCATTCCATAGTAATAATTAATTTCTTGTCATTTCATAGTAATAATAAATTTTTCTAGCAATTTAACACTGTCAGCAGATGAAAAACTATAATGAGGTCAAGTTATTCAAGTCTGAGGTTATCACTTAGGACCATTCTATA
The DNA here is from genome assembly GCF_029582105.1 of Oenanthe melanoleuca. Classification (NCBI taxonomy): domain Eukaryota; kingdom Metazoa; phylum Chordata; class Aves; order Passeriformes; family Muscicapidae; genus Oenanthe; species Oenanthe melanoleuca. The sequence continues at coordinate 18,572 of NW_026612940.1, read as the reverse complement.
TTTTAATTTTCACATATAGTGAGAAAAAATAGAGAATACTCCAGGTAACAGGAAGCATCTTTTGCATAAGCTTTAGGAGAACAGATATGAACGAAAAAATTACTTATTCTTGTATCTCTACTTCTCTCTTCCTTTTTGATGGTATGGCTTAATTCTCTTTACTCAGGTTGAGGGACTTCTGTCCTGTGGCTTCTTACTTGAGTGAAAGTGGTAAAAACAGTTTGTTTCTCAATCTATGACAAAGGAAATACATTCTGTGCAGCTAAGCAGAAGAATCTGAATTATATACTAGAAAGGGAAGGATAGCTGGTGTTTATAAATTCATGCATAAGAAAAAATTCCCCACACTCCTGGTGCCTCAGTGGTGACTGTGGAGATGGGGCAAAGAATATATTGTGTATGAAGAAAGGAATATGAAGGCATCTTGGTGAAGTGTAGCTACTGCTGAGAGGTCACACTGGTAACAGAATTTTTCTTTCAGGCTCTCAAGACTGCTAGATAAAATGTCTCTTTTCACTGTGTTGAATCCATCTATTCTCTTCAATATAGTGGATCATGCAGTATTCCACTGAGGAACATATAGTAATTCCTTTTACCCTATTATTCTCTGAACAGGCTAGTCATTCTTCTATTCCAGCAAACCTGACTGGTTTCGACCTTCTTTTGCCTAGGATGTCTTTTGAAGAAATTGTTGTACACCTTGCTTAGGGATTTCAGTTTGCAAATAGCATGTTGATTTATGTTTACTTTCCTGCAAAAACAAAGCACTTAATTTTCAATTTTCCTGTTGAGACAGTACAGGAATAACAAACTTTTGATAAGGCAGAAATGGTAATGGGTGTTAGAGGGACAGAGCTCAAACTTATTGGTGTTCAAACTCAGCATCCATCGCTGTTGTCTGACTGCCCCTCAGGAGGGGCATTCCTTCAGGAGGGAATTGAAATAGTTTGATCCTTTTTATTCTTCAGAGAGAGTGTAATAAAAAGGTTAGGGGGAAATTTGGACTTATGCTTTTCTGGGAGTTCCTATGAGATTTTTTGGGTGGTAAATTCCACTTTTGCCAGGTAACATCTTTTTTCTCCTCATCGACATTTCTTTCTTGAGCCTGACGTTCACTTCTATCACTTAAGTCAGTGCAACTGACTCCAAATGAGACTCAGCCACATACATATAAATAAGAAGGAGCTATTTTTACCTCACCTTACTTTAGATAACATGAAAAAATAATTTCCAATTCTCTTGTTTTTCCAGCATCCACTCTCAAGAAAATATATGGAAATGATGCCTCTGTCTCCTTGGCTTGAGTGGAAAGGAGAAGCTTGAAAAAGGCTTTTTATACAACTGTTTTTATAGACAGCTATGTGGCCACACAGAATTGTTCATTGCTGGCTTTTGCTGATATGGGTCACAGCCTACTAAGATAATTGTTTATTGTTGTGCAATTTATCTGCCCATTCTTCTAGGGTGCCATGCCAACTAAGAAGTGTGCTTTTCTATTTTCCGGCAGACACATGTACACATAATTCCATCAATAGTTTTGGGGTGGTTTATTTCAGCTTGGTGAATACAGATAATTTGAACTTAATTCCAAGAAAATATGAGAGAAGTACGGTCAACAATAGTTGCAAGCTAAGCTGAAACAATGCCTGAACTTTTCTAGGTCACAGATTTATTTTTTTTTTCTTCCATGTCACTGTCTGAGAAGCAAAAACATAAACCACAGAAAGAAAGGTTGGTACGCAGGTGCAGTAGTTGCTATTGAACTGAAAACACAGTGTGGTTTTTGTAGCAGTTGCCATAGAAACAAGATCATTTATAGAACTTAATCCCATTAGGAGAAAACATTTTTAAACTGAGATAATTGTGCATGAGTTTATATTGCTTCAAAACCTGTTTTTGGAAAATTTCATTTTTAGGATACTAATAAAAGACTAATTAAAAGCATTACATATTGTCCTAAATTGCCTACATAAAGAGAAGAGATGGGAATTATATAACTTATTGCAGGTTTCCTTAGATTGAAACAGTATGATCAAGGTAATTAATTCATGTTCTAATTTCTGTATTAAAAGTCACAATATATCAGCTGTACTTATATGATATGATATGATATTAATTATCAGCTTGGTCACATTCTGTTCACAGTTTTAGAAGGTGACATATCACCTTCTAAAAGCATTCATCAAATGGCTTTTTTCCTTAGAGAGTCTGTTCATTCCTTTAGATGTCTCCCTGTTCTAAAAATTTTGGTGATATTTCCTCTGCAATGATTTGTGCACTAAGAGATGTAAAAAGCCAGTTGATAATTGACAGAAATCAAGATAATGGATTGTAAAAAAGCAGAATGAATAAAACTATGATGAAATGTTCCACCTGTAGAAAGGGGAAGTTGGATTTAGGAAAAAAACTGAAAGTAAAAAGGAATGCTAAGATCTGCAGGTGCTATAAGGAATGAGGGATTTCCAGCTAAATACCCTGAGAAGTCATGTTCAAGAGCCTGTCCTTTGTATTTTAGCCTTGCTCCAGAGAAATGTTGCTGCCACATATCTGTACAAAAGAAATAGAAATGTCAATGGTTAAGCAGCAGTACCTGTTGAATTATAACAGATGGGACTCTTCTGCTCAGTAATGTTTCTGGCCACCAGTCACATTTTCATTCATGACGTGATCTGAAGAATTCATTGGCACTGCAAGTCAAGCAGGTCAAGAGCTCAGAAAGTTTCAAAAGGAATTTGGTATCTGAATAGCAGCTAAAAATACCTGGAGTTACACAATATTGGTGATTATTCCTCTTTGGCTTCTCTTCCTTTCTATGATTCTCTGCTCCATTTGGATCCTGTTACACCTGAAGCAGATGGGGTCAGTGCTGTGGGAGTCATGGTGTGATCTATAAGGACACAAACTCTCATGTAATACAGCAACTGTATATAGCTTGGGAGCAGCAAACACCACAGTTCTAGAGGCCAAACTGGATCTTGGTGGGTGGGTTTACAGCTTTATATTCGCTGATTTCAGTGGGATCTTTTCCAGCTTACATGAATGTCCAAGAATCTATATGTCAATGACATAAGCAGGCTAAAAAAATGCATTCACCACCAGCATGATGGGAGGCAGAGAGCTTAGGGCCCAACTCATCTTGGTCAGGGACACATCAGGGAGTGTTTTATGGAATTGAAATGTCTATAAAAAGAAGTTTGGAACAAATTGTTGGAGTAAGTATTGACCTAACACTGTAATTGAAGTCAGGGATGAAACAGAGGAATTGTGAGACTTGTGAGCTCTGGTATGTTGGCTCTTGTCTAAGACTGCTGTAAGCCTGGAAGGCAGCAAATGTGACTTTTAAGAGTTTTTAAGGACTTTTAAAGGGTTCCAGAAGAGATCATGGGAACTACAGAATGTTATTTTTGAGAGATAAATGTGGATCTGCCTATACCACTCAACAGAAAAGGAAGTATAATAGGAAACATAGAATTAAGACATGGGAGCCATGGAGCCATGAACTTGGATTTTGCTTAAAATATAAATAATTAAAAAAAGATCTGCCTCACAAACTCATGTCAACAGCCACGTGGACAAGGAATTTCAGTGGATGAACTCCACCAATATAATACTTCCATTTCTAAAAGACAATCTGTGAGGTCCATCAGAAAAAAAAAGAAAAAAAAAGAGGAAATTAAAAAGCTATAACAATGAATGTCTTTATATAAATTGCCAAAAGGTAGGAAAGACAATAGATGTCATTCACTGCTTCTTGTCATAGAGAAGTTACTGATGATGTTCTGTAGGGAACTGTGCTATTGAGCACATATATGATCCAGAAAAGATACTGAACAATGTTAGTATTAATTTTTCTAGTTCTAGTAAAGAAAACAGGGCAACAAAGAAAAAAAACCATAAAGCTTGTTGAGAAAATTGCAGGAGAGCCTTATGAGGATGTGTGACTGGTGAAATTTGATGTGAGTGTGAAGTGATGTATGGAGGAAACAGGATCCAGACTTTATGTATAAATGACTTGTTCTGAGATGATCATTAGAAGTCAGAGTGAAATTTTAGGATCTGTGATGTAAGGGTTAAAAAACCAAACAGAGAAAAACCAGAAATTACAATCTTTAAATGACTCAGATCTGAAAGAATATTAAAGGAGTGTTTCATCTATGGACACAGACCTGTTGGAGCAATTTCAGAGGAGGGCTAGCAAGATGATTAGAGGAATGGAACTATGAGGAAAGGTTGAGAGAGTTGGGATTGTTCAGTCTGAAAAAGAGACAGCTCCAGTGTAACCTAATTGTGGCCTTTAAATACCTGAACGGAGCCTACAAAAAAGGTGAAGGGAGACTTTTTACAAGGGCACATAGTGACAAGGGGCAATGGATTCAAACTGAAAGAGAGTAGGTTTAGATCAAATATTAGGAAGAAATTCTTTACTGGGGAGGTGGTGAGGCTGGAACAGATTGTCCAGGGAATATGTGGATGCCCTATTCCTGGCAGTGTTCGAGGTCAGGTTGGATGGGGTTCTGAGCAACCTGGTCTAGTGCAAGGCATCCCTATCTGTGACAGGGGGATTGGAACTTTAAACCTCCAGTCCAGACCATTCTATGATTCTAGGTGTTCTGTGCTTTACATTCTTTCTTGGCCATCTGCTTTTCGGCATTAAATGATACAGAATTATTAGTGCCTCAATGTATTATTTAGAATGTTCTTATGTAGTCAACGTGATATAAATTATTAGCGTGACTTATTTTTATCATGATCTACTAAAAAGTTCCTCAAAAACTCTTCATTTATAGTTTTTCTACTTAAAAATTATTTTCTTACAACTCAACTTTAAAAAAGAGCAGCTCTCTTCTACAAAAATTCTAGTTATTTTAAGAAAAACAAGTTATTTTTAGATAGCTGAAGTGTCTCACCTTATATTTTAAATATTGAATTTGAAGGTCTGTGGAAAGGAAGAAGTAAGAATCCAAAACCTTTTATTTTTAAAATTGTCTTACAATAATACCAAGCAGGTTCTCATGTAAACATGTGAAAATAGCAAAACAAAATGGCTTAATTAATCCAAAACAAAGAGAAAAGAACCCATGGAAAATATTGGATACTTTCACTCTCCATCCTCTTTGAAATCTTAAAATTATCACACCTTTGCCTAATTCTGCTAACTAGTAGCTTCTTGAACCAAACGGAAGGGTTTAATTTCATTGTTCATTGCACCTCATTAATCTTAATTTTTAAGGTCAAAGCATAAGTGACTCTCTCTCTTTATTCTTTTTGCTTTTCCTTTTCTAAATCAACAAAAACATCCAAACCCTAAGGGCAGCTATTATGCCTTCAGTAAGAAAAATACATTGCTTGCAAAACAACTTTGATTCTTATTTCCAAGAGATTTTTTTAGTCATATTTAACATTAATGCCAAATCATGTAATGCTGACCTGTAAGGTAGTCAGCTGATTTTACTAGGTCATTAAAAAGAAATTTTAGACAAAATCATTTTAGTTTGCAGCCTTTCCAGATCATGATGCTCAGTGTTATTCTGGATAACAATAACATTTTATACAGAAATAAATCAACAATTAGGATGGCAGAATGGCATTAACCCCTGCACTCTACATTGTCCAACTCTTATGATGACATGTCAGTGAGAAGATGTGTCAATGTTGGAGCAATTTTTAAAGTGAGATTAGGTTTGCTGTGTCATTTCTTAAATCAGACACACAGTAAAATACATATGAGACTTCTGCCCACCGTTCTCAGAAAGTTATAAATCCTGAGAAAGTTTTGTATCTCTGAGTCATCCTGATCCAACACCTGATCACTTTAGATTGCTTAAGGATTTAGAATGTCCAGAGACAATGTCTCTCAAGAGACGGCATAGCTTCGTATGAATTTCTTAAAACTTTCCAGTTTTAACCCTTAGAGCTACTTAGAATACTGTTATGTTTCCCCACCATGCTTAAGTGGAAGTTTACCACTTCAGAACGTTAATGCTGTGAGCATTGAACTTCATGATCTCATCATGTGAACAGTTTTTAAGCATGAGGGATCTTCATCTGTCATTAAAGACTTGTCTAGATCTCTAAATGCTGAACAAAAGGTAAGCTCCTTCTTTGAGGTTATGGTAATTTGTGCCATTCACTTAGTCACTGCTCTAATGAGGTTTCATTCAAATGATAAAATAGAAAAAAAAAAATATATTTTATCCATCTTCACTTTTTATAATCCATGCTTTTCAGTTGAAGGATTTTTCAGATGGAGAATTACCTGTAATTCTCACCTGGAGTATTGTGTGCAGTTTTGGTCACTGCCATATAAGAATGGCATTAAATTGCTGAAGAATGTCCTTGAAGGGAATCCATATGAGTTGTGGCTGAGGTCACTTGTCTGTTAATCTTGGAGAAAAGGAGACTGAGGGGACAACTCAGTGTGTTCTTGAGCATCTTCAAGAGGGGAAGAAAAGGGGCAGACACTGATCTCTACACTCTTGGGACCAGTGACAGGACCTGAAGGAACAGCATGAAGCTGAGTCAGTGGAGGTTTAGGTTGGGTATCAGGAGAAGGTTTTCCACCCAGAGGGTGGGCTGGGCACTGGAACAAGCTCTCCAGTCAGTCATCACAGAACCAAATCTGACACAGCTCAAGAGTATTTCGACACTCTCTCAGGCACATAGTGTGACTATTCAGGATGTCCTGTGCAGGGATAAGGGTTGGACTGGATGATCCTTGGTGGTCCCTTCCAACTCAGCATATTCTATGATTCTGTAATTAGTACTGAGGTTCTTTCTCACTTTTCTCTTTTTCCTGCTCCAACCACAATTGAGTAAAGCACACTGAAGCCTCCAGATGCAAGCCTCCATTGGCCTGAGACAGGGTGTTGGTGAAAGATACTGATTGGTAGGGCACTAATCCTTTTCAGTAACTTTGGGAATCACTTTCTAGACTTCTGGTGTTGCTTTCCTTACTGCTTTAACTTCAGCATTGATTTGGGCATGAACAGCCCATGTTATTTTACATGAATATGGTAACGAGGTCCAGGGGAAAAAGTCATACACTGAAAAGAAATTGTGATGAGCAACTGCATATATTTATTGGGCAATATTTAGTAAACACGGTTTTGTTACATTAAGGAAACTGGTGACATTTTCTCTTTATTGCCTTGCAGCTGGGCTGTGGTACCCACTCCTTCTTCAAGCAGATTCTAGTAGTTCTTCAATAATTTCCATATCACAGCTGTGGTATTTTTCTGTGTTAAAGGATCGTGTATTGATCCTGACACTGACTTATCAAAAAACCATTGTTTTTATGTTACATTTACTGCTATTTGCAGGCAGTTTATGAATATACAAGTGATCTGAATTTTTCCCACTAGGATTTTGTATGACTCAACAGCATCCTTTTGAAGGAATGTGGTGTAATTTTAAATTGCATTGCGCACTATTCATTACAGTAGCTTTGTTTATTTAAGTAAAATATGATCTCTTCCTAAATTGGCTCTCTTTAGTGCTAGATCTGGGGAAAAAAAATAGTTTACCTGTATGATCCCCGGATTTATTTTTTTTTTCAAAGCAAGCTTGGACCATATATTTTGCAGAATGTTAAATGTTCTGTTTTCTCTTCAGGTATTTTTCCCTTTCTCTTTCCTTTCTTGTCCTGGTTTCAGTTGAGATCAGCAGTAGAAGCCTCATAAAGTCAAAAGCCACCCTTATAAGACTTCCAGTCCATTCTGTATTTTGAAGCACTTAAATCTGAGTGATTTGAAACTGTCCAAACCAAACCCCAAGTCTTGTAAGTTTTCCACATGAGGCTGCTGTAATGCATTGTACATTTGGGTAGGCAATTGTAAGCATGGAGCAGCTTCAACTAAGAAGTAGAAATAGTTTTCATATCTGTGTTTGACATTTCTGTTTGCTGCACCTAAAAGTCTGTCTTTTGGATTGTTTTTGTTTTTGTTTTTTTTTTTTAGTGTGGCTTCTTCCCTATGCTGGATTATTTCAGAACTGTGTATTATGCAAAGTACTAGATATGGGTTCTGAGAATAAATTAAATTTCATCCAATTGCCTCCCATTTTGTCATGCTAGCATTGAGCAAAGCAGTCCAGACAAAGGCAACACTTACATGCACAAAGGTTGTACGTGGAGCAACTGCTTGTGTACAGTTTGGTTCTGGGCAATGCAGCAAAGTATCCAAACCTCTCCATCATCCTAATTCTGGATGTTTGTATATAGCCTGATCCAAAGACCTTGGAGAAGAAGGGTACTTAAAATCTTGCAGTTTGAATACGAGGATATTATTTTTTTTCCTTTTCTCATGAGTAGAAACATCTCAATATCTTATATTTTATTTTTCAAGACAAACAAACAAACAAACAAAGGCTCTTTTTTACCACTGTTGATTAACTATCATACAAGAGCATTTCCTTTGTGTTGGTTTTATTGGATTCTATTACAGTAGCTACCATGATAAATTGATTTCCAGGGAAGGTTAGCCTGCTAGGTAGGTAATACAGTATTCCAATTAAATAAAGCTTGTGGAATTAATTGTTTATACTTTTTAGGGAGGAAAAAAATGCTAATTTTTGAAGCTACATTTAATATACTCTACTTTTGCAGAAAATGGCAAGTGTCCCTTTCCTGGACAGACATTAAATTTTCTTGTTTACCCAAAAGAAGTCTACAAGACTTCAGTAATCCCTTGTTGTTTCTGAGGCATTAGTTTCAAAGAAAATATAATTACTGAATTGTAATATGACTTGCCTGCCAAATGCTATTAGAACCTGTGCCCCCCCTTACAACTTTAAAGTATGTATTTAGGATGTGATGAGACATAATTATCTCCGTATTGTAAATATGAAGCCTCAGTTTCTCTCATTATTTTTCTTAAATTATTAAAATGATACAAAGGACACGAAAAAAATTTTTTCTTGTTGCTTGAAGTTTTAGAATCACCATTCTGAGCCCCACAGAGCTCCTCTTAATGAGTCTTTTGCAAAATATATCAGGAAATAAACTTATCCCTTGAAAGAGATAAAAAAGACTAGAAACTGTAAACTGCATTTTATAGAAAAAACATCTTTCTAGAGGACCCACTCTATACAATAATAAACTGTGATATGGGGATCCCTGAAAAACAAAATTCAGCTATGTTTTCATCAAGGTCAAATCTGTCTGACTTCCTTCTAGTATTTTAAAAACGTTCTTGTGGGAGGAATTGGTAATGATTTTGAAAATGCTTCAGGAAGTGAATGTCAAAACTGAGAATATCTAGTCTAAAGGTAAATGTGTTATATATTGACATTTTTATGCAGTTCAATGGGTAAACTATTATTGTAAGAGGTCAAAGATGTTCAGATTGAATAAATCTTTTCAAAAAATGCAGTAACAACTATTTGTAACCACAATCTCTGGCCTTTTCTCTGTTGAAAAGGACAATGTTTTGTAAATCTCCATCTAAGTAAATTCCTTCCTCTTTTTATTGGTAACTAAGTATGTATTTTTACAATTGCCTTTAAGAGTCTCAGGCACAGATCAGTTATGCTGGAGTTAGTGAACTCTTCTAATCATGATGGTCTCAATCCAAAGAGAGAAAAAAGGATTCAACTAACCTCTGTATCTAACTGTGCAACTGAAACATTGAACACCCAAAACAGTTAAGATGGTTAACCAGGAACAAATATTGTTGTCTATAGCAATCTAAATCAGAGGCTATGTATTAAATAGTAATGAAATGAGACTCAAATGAAAAATGCTGGGCAAAGGTATTCCCGGGAAAAAAAATGACAGTGACAATGTTGAAATAGTCCTCTTAGAATAATGAACAGGAATAGTACAATGTGAAAACTCAGCTAATCAAACTGTCCATCACTAAATATAAGGCTTACCTGCCTTTGATCTTTGCAATGTCCCCTCTGGGAATTTTCAATAAAGCTTCAGTTCAGTAACTGCTGTGGTAGTTGTATCTTCATATATATACACATGTTTTGTTTTTTGGTTTTTTTTTGTTTTTTTGAGAGAGAACTAAACCTTGCTTCTAAGTAAGTAGTCTTACTGGTGGCAGATAACGAAAAAATTGTATATGACTGGAAGGAAAACAGGGTGACAAAGGAAAGATCTTCTTTGTCTTGCCAAGAGAAGGGAGATTTTTGGCATCTTTTTGAATATGCCTGGGATATTTGCAGTCTCTGAATTTTCCAGATAAAAAAATCCACAAAATCAATTGACTTATTCAATTTTCCACTAATATTGTTGTGTATGTGTATATTGTGGGTATGTTGCTTTCAGATCCCATCTCCAGAGGTTAAGATGCTAAAGACAATTACTGTTTTGTGATTATGCTAGGAAAATATAATTTCAAAATTGTATCGCTTTCTGTATTTTCACCTCATGCTCATGCACTACTGTCCAACATGAGAGAATGATTAAGATAGACCTTTCATCTGACTGAGTATGGCTAGTTTAATGTCTTAGTTTTTTTAGCTTTTGTTTTAGATTGAAATCAAAACATGCTTCTAATTTTTTATTTTAACACACCTCTATCATAACAGAAAGGAACAAAACAAGATGCTTATTAATATCCCACTGATAGAAATGGTAAGAATAGAAAAAATAAATAGGCAACTATATGTCCTTGGATCCTCTAGTTTTCAGGTGGTTCTGAAGATCTTTCACACTTAATTGACATTTCTGTGGGTTTCTACTAGAGCACATAGCTTTGTAAATGCCATTTTTGTTTGACCTCTTTGGGAGTTGTTACAAAAATGTAACAAGACTGGAAAAGAAGAAACTGACTCCCTACATTTACCAGAGTATTGAATGTAATGATTTCCTTTTTTCTCTTTTTTAAAATGGTATATAAAAAGAATATTTTCAAAACCACAAAAGTAATCCTGTCTATCCTACAGCACTTGCTGGTCATTTTTAATACAAAATTAATTTGTTAACCACTCCTGAATATTTCTTGAAAACAATTTAGGGCATATGCTCTGAAAGTTTGATTCCATTCTGAAAAGTGACAGTACTTAAGTGTCACTATTTAACTTATTGGATCTTTTCCATATGTGTTCAGAGTTTTATCTGCTTCTGACTTTTGTGGCAAAAATATGTCTTTTGTTCTTGTTTTACCCATGTTCATCCTCCAGAAGTGGCACAGCTCCATGAAGAGATCTTGATTCTTCTCCTTTCTGTGCATATTTATCATTAGAAGTTCTTTCTGAGTTTTAATTAAAGGAGACATCAGATAGCCTCAAGAGATTGTATCTGACCCAGCGATGTGCTAGTTTAATATATACATAGATGGAAGTGGAATTACTGAGATGTGATTACAGATCTAATTAGTTCTGCACATGCATTATTTACTGATAGTCATGTAGCAGAGAGGGAAGATTCAGGCTGATTTCAAATGCACAGTAATTTTTTAGAATTGCTATTGGGAGAGGAACTGGGAAGCAAATTGCCCATCTCTAAAGCAGATTTGATCTGAAATTTCAGAGAGACATTAACTTCTGAACTCCATGCTGCTATTTTTACAGGACTGTTTTTTAAGAATAATTCTTTGGATTCCCAAGCAGTGGAGTGTGTCCAAAGAAGGACAATGAAGAGGGTGAAGGGTCCAGAGCACAATCTGATGAAGAGCAGCTGCAGGAGCTGGCATTGTGCACTCTGCAGCAAAGGAGGCCCAGCTCCCTGCAACTTCCCAAACGGAGGTTGTAGCCAGGTGGAAGTCGTTCTCTTCTCCCTAGTAACAAGTAAAAGGACAGGAGGAAATGGCCTCATGGCCAGAGGAAGTTGAACCAGGGGACGTTTAGATTGGATATTAGGAAAAATTTCTTTATGTAAAGGTGTTGGAGGTTAAGTTTTCCTTGTTACCTGTAGAATTTTTCCCATTAAGTTGCTAAGAAGCACTAAAGACTTAAGTACTTGAGACAGGGGAGAGGGAACTCCTCTGATTTTTGAGAGTTTCTCTCAGACGAACAGAGACCCCATGAGATTAAAAGCAAGTAAAAAGAGAGCAGAGGGCAGTTGCTCACTCTGTCTCTTGCTCTTAGCTTCAGAAGAAGAGGGTCACTGCTACCACCGCCATAACTCAGCCAGGAGCTGTCTCTTCTTCTGCCGCTGGACCCCGCACTCCTGCCCTGCTGGGATACCCTGCCATTTCAGCTTGCTGTTTCTGAGAGTCCTGCTAGACCACCAGGGCCAATGCTGCTCCAGGGTTTGTGAAACTAAGCTTCTCTTTTCCATCCGTTCCCATCTCGGACACGACCCCATTACCACGTGCTCCCTGAGTTTGCGCCACAGCGCCCCTCGCAGGAGTGGGGGAATCATCGCACCTGCCCTGCCCGGCCGGGAGCCACCAGCACCCCCTGCCAGCTGTGACAGGAACTGCACCAAAGGGGAAAGTGCCTGCATCCAAGAGAACTGTTACTGGGTTCCTGTTCTTTGTTATTAATTCCATAGTTGTTGCTGTTTTGTTTGCCTTCCTATACATACTAGTAAAGAACTGTTATTCCTATTCTCATATCTTTGCCTGAAAGCCCCTTAATTTCAAAATCATAATAATCAAAAAGAAGTTTACATTCTTCAATCAAAAGAAGTTTCTAGCTTCCCTAACAGACATCTGTCTTTCAAACCAGAACAAAAGGGTTGTCAGATACCGGAGCAGGCTGCCCAGGAAGTGACGGAGTGAAATTCCCTGGAGGTATTTAAAAGATATATAGGTTTGGCACTTGGAAACATGGTTTAGGGCTGGCAGTGCTGGGTTAATGATTGGACTCAATGATCTTAAAGTTCTTTTCCAACCTAAATGATTCTAGAATTCTATGACAATGAGGTAGTTTTAAAGTTTCTTGATTTAGGTTTTTTTGGCCTTGTGTACCTGAGAAATTTGAATGAAGTGATCCTTTCATTCAAATATCTGTTCAGATTTGTTCCAGAATGTTATTTTTAGCTTACTAGTGAGACTTTGTGTATATGACTCAGGTATGCCACACTGCTGAGTACTTATATTTACTATTTATACAGGTATGCATATTCCATGAAATGGACATTTCTCTGTCACTTTCATTGATGTTTGAAGTTTTATGCAGAAAAAATCCCGAAAAATCTGCTTTTAATTTAAGATGGATAGGAGGGGTTCAAAACACAAGCTTTTTCCCCCTTTAAATCCAAGTTACATCAAAGCCCCCAAGTTTTCTCATGAAGAGTAACTAAAATTCTGTAATTTACCATGGGCTGATATTTGGATGCTTGCTCTCTATTCAAATTTCCCGGCTTCAACACAGCATAAATTTTTCACTAGGAAAAAATGAAAAACGTTTAATCATAAAAACATTATTTGGATGCTCACAAGCTTGGAAACTATGGTAATGAATATTTCATAGAAAGGAAAACTTATAATGGGATTAAAATTTAGGAAAAAAAAAAAAGCATTTCACCTCTTCTCCAAAGCCCTTCAACCTCCCAATGTAGTACATTTGGATTCTTTAGTAGATTAAACAAATAGCAATTACATTGGAGGGCTCATAGGATTAGACTCATGCTGTATTATTCAGTTGAATGTAGTTTTAAAAATGAGTTATGACAGGATTTTCATATTTTCTGCTTGCTTTGCCTTTATGCACCATTTAATTTAGAAGTTATTTAGCAGCTGTTAGTAAAGTTTTCACCTAGAAGATATCTTTAGGCTTTTGTGGGTAGCTCTTGTTCACTCCCTGGATGATCACTTATTTTGATGAGAGAAATAAACTTGGTGGGAAAGACTCTTAGGTGAATTGTTTCTATCTCAAAATACTTTTCTACATTTTTATCATCCTTGATTTAGCAAAACAAAAAAAACCCAAAACTTTTCTAATTACTGTGATATACTGCTTTTAATAGCCTGGTGAAAGAGAAAGAATAAAACTGAAATGGTAGCTCCTGTGACTGAACAGAGAACAGAACAACAAAGATGGGTGGAGTTGAAGAATCAGGCTACGTCAGCTCAGTAAATTCTAAAGCCAGCACAGTGTTGGGACACAACGTGTGTGATACCCACAAAACAAGCTGTGCTGTAAATCTATTGCTTTAAATCCATTTGTCTCTCAGGGGATTGCATGCAATTGATGCGATATCAGAATAAATAAATGAACTCAGTGTTATTCTTTGCTTAGTAGGCTATTATAAGGCACATTGCTTCAGGCTGTTGACCAGCTTGTTGATGACATTTTTGTCCATGTATTAGGAAAAGGTGAATCAAGATTGGTTATTAACAGTCCTGTTGTTGCTGCGAGCCTCCCTTGCATATGGGATATAATCACAGGATCAGCAATGATGCTCCTAGCTCTAATATTGATTTTACACATGAAACAGAAATATAAACAGCAGAAGCCATCTTCTGTTTCACGCAAATGGTTTGCTGTGTCCTGCTATAAATTATCATGGATCATTTTAAGGGTCTCTTTTCAGGTCATTTGGAAGAATTTTATTTTTCAGATTCAAAAAATTCAGCCATGAGAAATGCTCTGTCATCAACACCTTAAGATGTGTCTGTATTCTGCTTGGAGGCTGTCTCATCCATGAAGTACTCCTCTCGTCTCCTCAAGATTGCACTCTGGATAACCTGAACATTTTCTTTTCCCAGGAGCATGGGATTAATTTTGCCTTATTTTTAGCATTGAAACCTTAGATGTTTAGTCAAAAACGGCTGTCTGGGCCTACTGTAGTCCATGGAGGAGACCTCTGAACAGGCATTTGTAGAAAATGTTTGTCTGAGACACAGAAGATAAATTGTTCTCTTGAACATCAGTTTCTACTGCCAACATAAGCTGCCTGGTCAGCTAGCTGTGTGTTGGGGCTTATTTTAAAACTAAGGAAAGATATTTGCCATACTATTTAACACTGTCTCCTGAGATAGTACACAGGCCTAGGCAACATGCAAGCTGTAATGAATGGTAAACCAAAACAAAAATACTCAAAATTAAACCATACACTTAAAAATGGTACGCCAAAATATATCGGTTGTATTAACTCTGTCATGTCAAGATAAACATATAAATATAGTATGTATGTATGTATCTATCTATCTATCTATCTATCTAGAAGGAAATAAATCCTAAGGAAATCTGAATTATTTGTTTTATTATTTTTCTTTACTTTAAATGCAATGTTGTCTCCTCTACTATGTTACTTGATATGACTTATATTTAATATATTTAATTTTAGTCTGAAGGAAGTAAAGGCATATGATCCACATTTCACAGGTGACAAAGTGTGACAGGCCAGCTAATAATTAAGGCTCCATCTGGTTCAATTTCACTTTTTTTAGATGACAAAAAATTGAATAAACTGAGAGGACTTCTAGTAGGGAGTTGAGCTAATTTCCCACAATGCAGCTTAACACGCCAAATCTCCTCTTCTTTTTTTTATTTTTCCTATTTATTGTTTAAAAAAGTCTGCTGGCTTACCAGTCTTAGTTTAGAGAGGAAGCATTTTTCCTTGGAAGAATTGCACTATCCTATTGGACACAACAGCAGCATTTATGTACATCTTGAATGTAGCCTGAATAGTCATCCAGTTCTGAGAAGAAAAGTGGATAGAAATTACTTCTTTACCTTTGAGAGATGAGACACAGAGATGTTTTAAAATGGATATTATTCTTTCCTCCTGGATTTTTTCATGTGAGAAGTTTACCACTTTTCTTATTTCTGTCCAAAATTTTCTTCCTTGTTTCTTCTCTTTTCCCCTAAACATAATATTTTAACAATTTGAACAGTGTACTTTTCCTTTGATTTTTTTCTTCCAGTTTTAGCACTGCCAGATATTTGCACAACTATCTATCTTTCAGTTTAATTCAGTAAGAAACTTAGTGTGCTGAGTATTCTGGTTGTGATTTTTCTCCCTGTTGATTCAGTAATTTCAAGAAAAATTTTCTCATTTGTAGCATCCCACCCTGATTTGCCCTTCTTTGCTGACCTGACATTATCACAATGGCACACTTGCCTAGTTTTAAATGACAGAGAATCAGCTAAAGCTTTGCTAGTCAGTGGATAGCAAAACACAGAGCTTATAGAGGATCAGCCATGCTCTGAAGACTCTGCTCTCCTCCCTTCCTGTGGGAAGGAGACGTGGCTTTGCTGACATGCCAGGTGCAAGGTGTGATGAGTCTGGGCCAGTGAGTCTCTAGCTAATTAATTAGATGCTAACAAAGAGTTAACTACTGCAAAGGTATAGTTTAACAAGTATTTCAGGTAAGGATTACCTTTTGTGAATAACTTGGGAGCAGGCAGCAACAGGGAAGTGCCATGCATAAAAACACAGAAACTGGGAATGCTCTGTTTTCATTCAGAGCCCAAGTCAGCACAGGCCTTCCTAAATCCATGCTGCTGACATAAATATCTGTCTCCATTGTGCATTGAATTAATCATACTTCTAACAACATGATCAGCAGTTTCCCATTAATTTCAGTGAAGCTTGGGTCAAGCCTGAGTTAATTTCTTCTTCTGGTTGTTGTGAAGTCAAATTTGTTAGGGATTTTATCTGGTTTAGCTTCTTCTCTGCTACCCCAAGAACGATATAGTAAAAATGAGACTGTTTAGCTAGCACAGCCCAAATTGCATAATACCCATGGGCATATAGAAGCAACTTTATGACTTCTTAATATTTTCTGCCAGTTTCTGTTAAGACTTTGGCTCAGGACTGACTAGCAAGATTCATTCTGCAGTGCTGGTTGGAAAAGAGAATTTCCTTTTAATTTTCAACATTCAGGCATTGGTAGTGCTGGTTGGAAAAGAGAATTTCCTTTTAATTTTCAACATTCAGGCATTGGTAGGCTCCGGCAAGGGACATCCAGATTCTCCTAAAAGGTTTGAAATGCAACAGCTCCAGAAACTTTCAACAAGATCTGCAATCCCATAAGACATTGCTAAAAATCTCTCCTGAGTGTCTGTTTCTTTTCAGCCACTGATGGTGGCAGGCTGCTCATCTCTTCAAAGCAGGTCCTGCAGTCAGAAAGGTGCTTGCTTCCTGTCCAAGGATGAATCTCTGTCAACAAAGTGGTTCATTGGCATTCTGCTGTGAAGAGGGAAGAAATCTGCTTGTAGCAACGCAGCACTGGCAAGGTCGGTGAAACAGAGAGTGAAAGAAAAGAGTTTGCAAGGCTTTTGCTCTCAGTGAGGGAAATTAAAGATGGCTTGTGTTATAAAATATTAAATAGTGATTTAATCAGCAGTGAGATATGTAAGGGAGCTTAATTAGAAATACATATTATTCTTTGACATAAAGCGCAAAATGAAAAATTAAAGCAATCTTAGAGGATATGTAATCAGCAAGGAATAATATGTTGGAAAATGAGCCTGATGTTGTAATTGGTGAATGCAATTAAAATTAATTAATTTTAGTTAGCATACATGCATGCAAATATGAAATCAATGAATTTCAGATATTAAACTCATAATTATAGTGATACTATTGCCAGAGCTAGTGACAGAGAAATTGACTTTTCAATGGTAAATACTTACTCTTCAGATTTGAGGTCTGTTCTCTTTGCTATCATGTCAGGCTGAAACATAGTGATTAAAGCTATTTGATGAGGAATGATTAAAAAAAATGTTTAGATTCTCCCTCATTTTGACTTGTGCTTCCTAGCTTCTCAGCTGTATCAGTTACACTCAGCTCTGAGGTAACTGCAAGACATTTTTTGATCAAGTGCAATTTGAGTTTAAGAAGTTCCCACCCACTCACTCACTGGTTGATAGCCTTCCTCCCTGGCCCCTTCCTGATTGCTTTCCCTGTCTCTTTGCTAATATAGTCTTGAGGAGATGTGCTGTAAGCCAACTCATGGAACGATCTGGCTTTGTGGAAAAAAAAAAAAAAAATCTTCTCTCTGCTTTCTCTGCAGATTCTCTAATAACTGTTCACCAAATAAAGTGATTTTCTTTATTTCACCTACAAATAAAACCCTCAATGCTTGCAACAAAATTATTCCAGTGTATTAAATTCCAGTGTAAGAAAATCATACAGAGTAGCAGCTCTCTCAGCTCTGATCAAAATTTGTTTTAAGTCTTTTCAGTTCCTCACTTTGGAGACTGATAACATATTTTTATAAAAGCTCCTGCTTTTCTAAAAGTCATCCAAGGTAATGTAGGAGCAATTGTAACACTGAACAATTATATTGCTACCAAAATGAATAAAAAGTCTGAAATGAGAGGAGTACCAGTGACTACAGCTATTACTAAACATTAGAAAGGGTACATTATGCTTTAACATTTTTTGATCCAGTTTAGCCTAGCAATCAGCATTACATTAATCCACTTCAGATTATACATACAACCCAAAACAGAAAGCAGACCCCTGTTGGCTCAAAATGTCATTAAAATAAAAGCTTTTATAACAGCTTTAAAGTAAACTTCCTTGTTCTCCCATGGTACAAACGTACCTGTAAGAAGAATTCAAGGACATTTGCTAAGAGAGATGGAAAGATGTGCTGATGAGTGAAAAGGAGGGCAGAGCTCCCTGCCTGTTTCAGTCTCCGCATACCTGCATAACCAGCGCACTGCATTTCGCCATGCCTTTGTTTATCATTTACTCAAATATTATTTCCTGTTTTGGCAGC